>NC_060167.1:34340597-34391285 GCF_021292245.1 Micropterus dolomieu
CTGTCTGTCAGAGAATTGATTTCAAAATCCTGCTGTTAGTTTATAAAGCACTAAATGGTTTAGGGCCAAAATACATTTCTGATCTTCTGCTTCGTTACGAACCATCCAGACCTCTCAGGTCGTCTGGGACAGGTCTGCTAAACAAGGAGAAGCAGCGTTCAGTTATTATGCTCCGTATATCTGGAACAAACTCCCAGATAACTGCAGGTCTGCTGAAACTGTCAGTTCTTTTAAATTAAGACTAAAGATTTTTCTTTTTACCACTGCCTTTAACTTACACTGCACTGTAACTTTTACTGTCCTGTCTTCTTTTTCTTTGTTTTTAGATATTAACACTATTTAAAAAGCTTAGAGTGCTCTTTTGATTCTACCATCTCGGATCACTTCACGGCTGATCCTCAGTTAACAGAGCTGAGTGGAATTACAAGGATTAGAGTCCCTGTTTTGTCCGTTGTTACCTTGTTGACACGGCCCGCTGTCAACCGCTTTTACCAGAGTTTGTAGCGTGGACAATCTGGATTTACAGTGACGACTGTATATAAGTAAGGGTTAGAGTCCCCTTAGGGTTAGAGTCCCAGCATCCCTAGTCCCTAAGTGTAAAGGGTTAGAGTCCCCTGAGGGTTAGAGTCCCTAAGTGTTAAAGGGTTAGAGTAACTAAAGGGGGGATAGAGTGGGAGATGGGGAATTAAAGGAGTAAAATAAGCAAAGGTGGGAGACCTGCCTGCTTTTATTTTCTATTAAACTTTTTTATATTTCCCTGTTGCTTTTATGTTTTATGTAAAGCACTTTGAATTACCTTGTTGTTGAAATGTACTATACAAATAAACTTGCCTTGCCTTTCTTGTTCTTAGTAGTTGTATTAGTAGCAGTATTACAGTACTGGTGATCTAACAATTTCTAACATTTACACATTGCACAGAGACTTGCATGAATATTTTTCTGTGTCCCAATTCCTTTCTACACACTAATTCTAAGCAGGTTTTGAGTCTGTAGCAAATGCACACTGCAAAAGTGTCAAAATTAAGTATAGGCCTTCTCTGCACAGTATTATTGTGCTGCCGATGCACACTATTGTCACACAATGCTGTGCACAAAGATAGTGGATAAGCTGCTTACACCTAGAAAAAGATTTAAAAAAAAATACACTGCAAATGAATTGCTAGGGGCTATAAATAGTTTTTCTATGTAATGACTTATTAATAAATTACTTTTTTTTTCTTCCTTTTTGTCAGTGGGCTGTAGCCTCACTTAGAAATGAACCAGAAGCCTTTCTCTGTTGCTTGGAACAGCAACTATTCTGCTTTTAATGTGAAGGCACAGAGTCGGTGCAAAATCAGTCGCTGAAACCTACGTGACCCTCATAATATCCAATAATGCAACACGCACAGCACAACAACATAGTAAAGAACTAACGTTATTCACTACAGTAACCTTACTTACTGCAGCCTAACTGTTATAAAGTGTGGCAACGATCTCATTTATAATATTCTGTCTCGCTTGCTAACCGTTTTGCTATCATCTGAAACATTTAGCTTTTCTCACATGCTGAGCCTCCGGTGAAAGATACACAAATAGTAATGTTAGTTTGCCTACTGAAAAGCAACAGGCAAGCTAACGCCGATGTATCATGTCGGCTAATTGCAGTAAATGTTACTGGAACATTGCAGTGGGAGTCAACCAGAGTTTCCAGCATATTGTGTGAAGCTTACTCCCGTTGAGTGTGTCTATAGCCACTTTCATACTGCCTTCTTTTCTGGTAGGATTGTGCTAATATGCCGGCTGGCTGCGCTGTCTGAAAAGCCACAGCTGCATGCCAGTGTTTCCGCATTTATTGCGGGATCTCTGTATGAAAGCGGCTGTGTTTCGGATAATGCTCGCTCATGAGTTCAAGGGAGCACGTGTACAAGCACAAACCTGGTTGCAATCTTAAAACCGCACCGCTAGTGGCCGCTGACAACTACATATTACCCCTTAAAGTAATGAGACATAACTTCTTTGGAAAAACATTTTCCTTTGTCATTGTTAGCAGTTAACATTGGTATTCCAAGTTGCAGTATGATCATCACTTGCATCATTTCCTGTCAGTATAAAACAGTAAAGTATGTTTTTTTTCTGAAACTAACTGCAAAAATAACATTAAAGAAAGCCCAGTTTGTATACAGTCATCTATCAGTATCTACAGTTGTATGGAATTTGATCACAGCTTGTCTTCTCTCCCTTCTTCCTCTTCTTCTTCGTTTCTTTTTTTGTCATCCTTTCTCCTTTTTCTTCTCTTTTTAGTAGTCCAGTAGTCTTAGGCTCAACTAAGTTAATGTTCTATGATTTCAGCGCTGTTTGAAAAGCTTTTTGCTGTAATCTCCTATGTGTCCATGCACCCACTACTACGTGGTGCCAGAGAACACACAACATGTTAATGTGTGTTTAGCACACATTAACCTAATCATTGTATATTTTTGCAACGCTGACAGATTCTGATGTGTGTATGAGTATACAAAATGCTCCTGAAGGGTAAAAGTAATTAGGTGGTTGCTAGAGAGACAACATGCCACACCCAAACCCAATTGGGACATAAAATCCAAATATTTACCAGCTCGACTAAGGTGCTGCCAAGTGTCCAGCACCGGCTGGCACTCTGGAGTTAACTCCAGTGTTGTTGGAGAATTATTAGCTTGTCCTATTTTTGTATTGAGTATTTTTGTGTTTGCTTGCTGGGATCTAGAAGACGAGCTTTTTGTTAAGATATATTTGTGGAGATTTGAACTGAGATAAGGACCCATTTATTGTTGGTTGAACTGTGGGTCTTATATTGAACGCTGACTGTATAATACACTGTGGTGAACAGCAACATTTTTAACATTAAATTATGCCTACATGAGCTTAATGTCTCAAGTGGCCAATAATATTTCTGAGTGAAAAAAACTAAAACAAAAAAACTTAAAGTGAAAAAAATTATAATCAGACCCTGTAAGCCACTTTTCAAGACTATTTATATATAGTCATATATTTCGTCATTGAAAATTTCTTAAAGATAGTGTTAAAATGTGTAAGTGTATCGTCACACCTTTAATGTATAGGAATTAGTATTAATTCGAGATTATTGAACTATTTAAAATCTGCTTTAATGTTTGTAAATCTGGGGTTATTCGTAGTTAAATGCATTCTTTCATTATTAATGCATGTGTTGGTTAAGTTGTAAACGGCCCAGGAATGTAGCCAGAGCACATTGCATAAGAAGGCACTGTAGTCCATGTATGCACTGTTGCATATGGCAGTGAAAAGGGCCAAACATCGTGCCTTATTCACCAAGATCTTCCAAGTTTTTTCCTAAATGTGTTCTTAAGAATGTTTCTAAAAAAAAATAGGATTCATGGCGTATTCTTAAATTGCAGAATTGTTCGCAGCTGTTTTCTTAGAATGATGAATCCCGTTGTCTGTAAATTGAAAGCGCCTGCCCGTTTGTGCTGTTTAGCATAGGTAAACGTCCCATTAATCCCCATTAAAGGGCATGAGACAGCAGGGCAGTGTGCACACAGAGACACAGATAGAGAAATGCCAAGACAAAGTTGTAAAGACAGTGGAGCCCTCAACTCCAAAAGAAAGAAAAGCTTGTTCAGAAGTGGAGGTACTGCTGCAAGAAGTAAGCAACAAATGAGCCATCATATTTAGTAGCATCAGCAGTGGATATAAGGCAGCAAACAAAACCGATGCGTAGAATGAAATTACTGTAATCCAGTAACACTGTGTGATGAAGTAAAAAAAAAGTGGATAAAATTTTTTATCTGATGGCAATTTATTTATTTATTTTTCAAACATAGAAGAGCGGTGCTGATCACTAGGGGGGGGAAAGCTGGTCCAGAACTATCGGAGCTGGACCAGCGCATTTGGGTGTGCCATCGGCCGAACATTTGGATTCAGACCTGGACCACGTATCGGCAGTTCCCTCCTAAGGGCAGGATCTGCAACAGCTTGCAGGAGCTGTAAATAAGCCATTGTGTAGTGTGCAGAAATAGGCCTACTTTGGACCTATAAATAATTATAACTGGATGGTTCCCTTTGTAGCTCATTACTTGATCCCTGAAAATTGTATATCTCTATAATTGACATTTCTCAGTTTTGCTGACCTAAACATTGTCGTCACTTTCTTTTCCTTGAAAGTTGATGCAAAAAAAAATTTCTACAGGTGTCCCACCTTGTAAACATCTTGGAACAGAATGTGTTAATACACCCTCAAAAACATTATTTGCACAATTTTCTACATATTATATAGAATATTAATGAAGGAAGACAGTCCAGTTGGTCATCTGTTGATCCTAGAGTGAAATAATAAACAAACCTCCTTAATTATTATTATATCTATTATATCTGAAAATGTCTTAAGTTTTTGTGACATTTCTTACTTTGGCAGTTACTTTTATATCATTTAAGGTTTTTCACTGGACTAACTATTTATATTTACAGACAAAGTATAAAAATTGGGGTGTTATAAGAGGTTTGACTGGTAGTGCGCACACACACTGATCAGCAATAACATTATGACCTCCATATTGTGTAATATTGCGTCGAGGCATGGATTTCACTAGTCCTCTGAAGGTGTGCTGTGGTATCTGGCAAAAAAAGTGTTTGCAGCAGATCCTCTAACAACTGTAGATTAAAGGGTCATCTAAGGGGCATCCATGGATCGGAATTGTTTGTCCAGCACATCCCACAGATGCTCAATTGGATTGAGATCTGGGGAATTTGGAGGCCAAGTCAACACCACTCGGTACGTTCCTCAGACTATTCTGATCCATTTTTGCTTGGTGGCAGGGAGTATTATCCTGCCGAAAGAAGCCACTGCCATCAGGGAATACCGTTTCCATGTAAAGGGTGTACATGGTCTGCAACAATGCTCAGTTAAGTGCTATATGTCAAAGTAACATCCATATGAATGGCAGGACCCAAGGTTTCCCAGCAGGACATTGCCCAAAGCATCACACTGCCTCTGCCAGCTTGCCTTCTTCCCATAGTGCATCCTGGTGCCATGAGTTTCACAGACCATCCACGTGATGTAAAAGAAAATGTGATTCATCAGACCAGACTACCTTCTAACATTCATTTGTGGTCCGTTTCTGGACAGCGGTCTGCATGGGCTCCCTGACTTCTCTATCAGTGCCAGCATAACATTTTTCAGCAATTTGACCTACAGTAGCTCGTCTGTTGGATCGGACCACACAGGCCAGCCTTCCCTCCCCACATGCATCAGTGAGCCTTGGCTGTCAATTACCCTGTTGCTGGTTTACCGCTTTTTTCTTCCTTGGACCACTTTTACTGCAGACCGGGAACACTGTTACAACTTGGCTGTAACCACCCCAGTTGTAAAGCCATCACAATCTGGCAACTTGATAAAGTTCCTCAAATCCTTAAGCTTGCCCATTTTTCCTGCTTCTAACACATCAAGTTTGAGGACAGAATGTTCACCGGCTGCCTAATATATCCCGAGCACTGACAGGTGCCATGGCAATGAGATTATCAGTGTAATTCACTTCACCTGTAAGTGGTCATGATGTTATGGCTGATTGGTGTATATAAAGGGCTAATTTTAGAGAGAGAGAGAGCTACCTGGTAAAATTAGCCCTTTAACGCTATTTCCCTATATTGCCTATGAAACCTACTAAAAGGTATTCTGTGTAATTTTGGATTGCAGTCGAAGTGTCCTTATGAGCTGAATGATGGAATAATAAACGTGGAAGCCGCCTTTCATTAGATATGGGCATTAACAAATTGACTAGATTGTTATGACCCATTTCCAAAACGTCTCCCTGTGCCTGCCTCCTCTGTATCAGCTGATGGAGAATGGCTTTGATCATCTCAGATTTTGTCTGCCAGTGTCACTTTAATTCTAGAAAATCAATATCAGTAACATAATTGTTTTTCATTTTGTTTACAGGGCCATTCAATATTTTATCTTTTTTCTACAACTCCTTCACAGTCAGACTATCTCTCGCTCTCTGACACACATGCACACGCACACGAAAGTACACAAAAAGCAAGCACAAAAGCCACACAGAAAATACAAACAGTAAAAGTAGCATTTGTACAGAAAATGCTATCTTTATTTAACAGTTTCCTTGCCAAAAAAAAAACAATTAAAGGTCCGGTGTGTAATATTTAGGAGAATCTATTGACAGAAATGCAATATTATATCCATAAATATGTTTTCAGTGATGTGTAAAGACCTTACATAATGAACCGTTATGTTTTTATTACCTTAGAACAGTGTTTCCCAACAAGGGTGGTACCAGAGGTTGAGACGATGACGGGGGGCACTGAGTTGCTCTTGGGAGGCGTTTGTTGAGGTGAAAGTTTTAAGACAAGTTTACACCAAATATTCACAACAATACAATGGTAGAAAAATCTACCAAAATCAAACAGAAAAAAATACCAGCCAGTTCTCATCCCAGGGCATCAAATGGTGCAGGTGACGTAGTATAGTAAAAGTTCAGTTAATTGAAGTTTTAAGTAGGGCTGGGCATGTTAACGCGTTATTATCACATTAAACGCATTAATTAATTAACGCCAACAATTATGTTATTGCACGTTAACGCAGTTTTTATTATTACGAAGGTCCTTTGCGCAGTGGCTCTGAATACACATAGGCCCACAGTTGGATGTTGATAAACCTGCAAATCACCAACCCGAACAAGCAGCGGAGGGAGGCCTCAGCAGACACGCTACGAGTGATGTCATTTAATGTACTTATTTCAACCAAAACCATGATGTTTTCCTAAACCTAACCAAGTAGTTTTGGTACCTCAAACTAACCATACTGCAAAAATTTCACAATGTAAACCACATCTTAAAAGGCATTTCATGAAGGCTGAAGGCTACCTTGTGCATTCAATACCAACTCTTTGTCAAAGTGTCTGTATTTGATGCCCTTGGATGAGAACTTTTTGAAACTACATATAAAGATATATCTGAAAGGGGAAAAAACAGAATAAAATTGTACTTAAACTGACTTAACAGTAGATTCATGCTCATCTCTGTGTGGTTGTGATTTGAAGAAGAAAAGCAGCTTAAGATCTGTCTTAGTCTGAATGACATCACTTGATAAAGCTCTGACGCTGTACAGCCTTTATCTTAAGTTTGCATTTTCACCTTTAAAAGGAACTGTGGACAAACATTTTGGAGTGGAGGGCCTAAAGCCAGTAACAGGCTGGCTTCTGCCAGTCAGAGCAGCACATCGACTCTGTGGATGATTGTTCAAGTTAAAGCGCCTCCAACTCTTCCCACGCAGCCGTTTATCACTAACTTTCCCAACAAAACTCATCCTGCACTCATTTGCTGTGTGTTGTGTCGAGGTGAGAGGCAACGAGAGGGAAACGTATGGCAGCGTGGGTGCAGCTTCTCGGCAGCTCTTCAGCAGCCATGAATAAATTTAGCGGGGAAACCAGCGTGCGTTCATAATAGCCTGACTGCTGGGGATGGAGATATCTCTACTGCAGTTTCTTGTTTTATTTACAGGGGTTTCACATTCAGCTTTAATATTACATCCTTTGTTTTTAAACTGCAAACTGTTATAGCTCCACTCTTTAGAGATATCAGTCCCACAGTATCCATTTAAATTCAGATAAGGGGAGAGTGGCGTGAGATGAACCACCCCCTGTAGCTTGTGATGATAAACGAGTTGTGTACAAATAATTGGTTAGCCAGGGGGGCTTCAGCTCCCAGAGTGTTGAGATTTTTTTTTCTCTTTCTTTTTAAATATATATATACAAATATAGATATTTGGTGCAACGTATTTGCACAATTTATGGCCATGGCCAAGTGTGGAGCATTTCTGTTTAAGAAACTATATTTTCATTCTGGTTTTGCTCAGCTGCATTCTTTTCACTTTCGGTTTTAAAAGACAATATCCAAAATTACCAGTGGCAGTATTTTACTTAGTTGTGGCTTCTTTTATTTCTTGCTGAGAAAAAAAAAGTGAATTTTACCCTGCTCTACCTTATTTTTTTATTCATGTAAGTCTCGACAGCTGCAGCGAGTAGGTTACGAGTATATAATTTCTTCTTGGAATGAGTGATGGGCATGGTTTAACTCATCCAATTGTTGCCCCTCCCACTTTCACAGTTTCGATTTGATTCATAGACTGAAAGATCACTAAACCGTGTCCTCTTACTGTCAAAGTCCAGATGGAAGCTTGGAGTTGATCAGACAAGTTATTGCCGTGTGCTCACATCATTTAAGATTTACAAGCAGTACCCTGTGATTTGATGCTTTATAGTCTTGGTGGAGGTTGTGGGGGCGGTATGCAGCTTGTGAGGAAGACTTCAGACAATGGGGCTAAAAAACATTATCCAACACTTTTTTTGTTGCCTTTTTTAATTACAGATAATTTTCCCTAAAACAACTCTAGGACTGATCATCAATCAAAGATAATGCAATAACAGACAGAGCTTTTTGTAGTAAAGACAGAAATAAAACATGATTCATTGAGTTTTATGGTTCATTGTTTCATATTGTCAACTATGGGGATTGGACCCAAACGCAGAGCAAACAGACTGACTGGTGCAATGATTTATTGCAGCATAAATGAGCTTACTGGCAGGCACAGAGAGGCGTACCCATAGGCAGGCAGTCTAGGTAACATAATATGTAACAGGAGGGTAGGCAGTTATAGGTCCATTTAAAACAAAGCACAAAAGAACAAGGCAACTGAGCACATGGCAACTAGGCAAATAACAAATTTGATGAACTGGCAATGAACAAAAGAAGTCAACTTAGAATTAGAATGGCCAGTAAGTTTGAGTTGCAGGTGAGGAGCGGGCGGAGTAGGCCAGGGGCACGTTCGATTTCAAAACGTTCTGAACTGGTTTGCCAAAGTTTCCAAATTGAACAACATGGGCTGGAACAAAGTTGTGGGGCTCGCTCGGCTCGCTCTGAGCAACTTTGTGTTTCATTTACAGGCTTAGAAATCTAATAAAAGCAAGGTATGCAGATGTGAATCACAACAGCCATTACATACAAGCTACTTTAACCAACCAGTAGCCTATTATGAGATAATTCCTTCTGTTTAAAGACTAAAAGCATAAAACATTTTAGACATTTATAAATGACTAAGACACATGCTTTTAAGTGGCTTTTTTTTGCAGTCCCTCATATCTCCCTAACTGTCTGAAAGCTCCAGCTCTGCCCTTTTGTCTGCAATGACTCTTGTCTTGTATTATTAATGGTAAAAAAACTCATAGAATATCAGAGTGTAGTGGAGGGGCTGGGGTGTGTGGTTTGACTATGTCCTGGATGTAGGATTGGCCCGGAGCCATTCACAGCATGGCAGGCAAGAACCAGTGTCTTGAATCGGATTCAAGCAGCCACCGGTAGCCAGTGCAAGGTGGAGGTAGGAGAGAGTTGCAGCAGTCTAGGCACGAGATGACAAGAGCCTAGACCAAAACCTGAGAGGGCCTGAGACTCCTAGTTTTTGGAGGGTGAAGAGAAGGATCTGGTGGATCAGCATTTCCTGCTGAGGAAGGTAATCGGGGTTAGGAAGGATTAGGAGATGAAGACGTGGATATAGGACAGATAGTGTCAGCAGGTGGAAAGAGAGTCGATGAGTGTATATCATCAACTTTGGTGCGTCCATTAATTAGAAGGTTCGTGGTTCAATCCCCGGTTCCTCTAGTCTGCATGTCAAAGTGTCCTTGAGCAAGATATTGAATCCCAAATTACTCCCAATGGTTGTGCCATCGTTGTGGGAATATTTGTTCCATTCTGAAGTGCAGTTGGCAACTTGCATGGCAGCCACTGCTATCAGTGGATCACATTTACATTTAGTAAGTAGTTGACAAAGTAGATCCCTAGGAGGGAAGGGGGCAGTGGGGTTGTGAGGGGATCAGGAAGGCTAGAGAAAATGTTGGAGAAGGAAAATTTTATTTTGGATTGAACGAATCAGCTTTTAGCTATAGATAGAAGAGAATGCCACCACTTTCTTTCAGCTGTCTGTGGGTTGGTTCTGTCAGCACTCATTAAGTCAGACAACTACAGAGCTAGAGGGGTCAGGTGAGCATGCCAAGAGGTGAGAGGACAGAGACAGTCCAGAGAAGAGGACAAAGTATGGAGCAGTGTGTCCGTGACAAAGGGAGAAGGAGGGGAGTCAGTGAAGGGGAGAGCTGATAGGACAGATGAGGCAGGAGAGAAGGAAGACAAGGAGCAAAGGTTGGTATGGTAAGGTACAGTGTGTGTAGAAGAGAGAGGTCTGAGAGTTTAGGGAGAGTAGGATATCGTCAGTGTTGGGCAGTAGTGGCGCTACTAGTTTAACTACATTTCTAAGTAGCATGGTTGTGTTACAGGCCTCAAGCAAGAGTTACCTGTGAACAGATATTCTGTTTTGTACAGGAAAAGCAGAGACAGGTGATGTCACTTGTGATTGTTCAGCAGGCTGTTCTCTGTCTTTATTACAGAATTTATCTCTTTTTCTCCCTCCTTCACTTAAACCACATTGACCACATTCTTTTTAACAAATTACACTTTCCCACTACAGCATGGATGTTAATGCATTGGAATAACATGTTTTACCAATTTTATATCAATTCAACAGGAATAATTCACCCCTCCTAGCCTCAACTGATACTGTGACTCACACTTACTGCTTTTTACTAGCTCCAAAATCATATACATCCAGTAACTTTGATACTGTTAAGCCTACTTGTTTCACACTTCCAACATTCCCACATACAACATATAAAAACAATACAGAGGCCTACATTATACAAGATACACATTCTTTTTTTTTTTAACCTTATCATCATGTTACACTGTTCAGTATTGTCATGGTGACAGGACATGAATGCAGGACTTGATACATCCTCAACTCAACAAACTTTAAATAATCGTAGCTCAACCTTTAGCTTTAACAAATACAAAGAAAAGTGCAATGTCCAGGAGCAATGACCATAAACACAACAAACTTCGGAAGGCCGCCATGTTGGTTACCCTTTCTACACGGGGGCTAACTACACTTTTAATTCAAAGTCTCTTAACTGAATAAACCACTGTTTTACACATCAAACGTTGTCACAACGACATAGTAAGGGCTCTAAAAGTCCATAGAGATGCATTGCAGCAAAATATCACACATTACTAACCTGTTTTGTACAGGAAAAGCAGAGACAGGTGATGTCACTTGTGATTGTTCAGCAGGCTGTTCTCTGTCTGAGGAGCGGAAGCACCGCGCAGCCCTACTAGCGCTCACATTAGTGGATACTCCCTCTTGTGGTGTCGTTGAGCAATTATACCCTCAAAAATACTAACCAAACCCCGTGAAAAATAGATTCACCTTAAGCCCCTTTCTTACAGGCTATTACACAAAATATCTTAATAATTGTGACAACACATTTGTAGGTGTCACAGTTGCTGTTCTGCATCAAATAGCTTTTCAGTAGTGAAGCTCTTTTATGGACCGAGTAGCGCAGTAGCTTCCACATACGATACATTTTCCCAAGCATCAGTCAGTAGCTGGCAGTCAGTGACGCCACCACCACACACGGACCTGTATGTGTAGCGGCAGAAACTTGTTTCCATGAGATGAGATGAGAGATTTCTCTCTCTCTCTCTCTCTCTCTCTCTTTCTCTCAGGCTTATTGCCATAAATGTTTAGAGAAAGAATTGTTGCCAGAGAACAAATTCACACAAAAACAATAAAAAATATATAATTTAGAAACAATGAAATTACATTATAAAAACTAAAGAAAGAGGAAAAATTAACCAAAAACAAATTTTTCAAAGGTTTTTGTGCGCGGCGATTGCGAGCTGAAGCTAAACTTAGGCTTATTGTTGACCATTTTCTCTCTGTCACCGTTGCGGTTCCTCACCGGTCTATTTCAAGTAGCCGGTTGTTTAAAAACGATAAAATATTCTTTGTGTGGTTCATCAACAGTGATAAATGATCCGAAAGTCCCGCGAGGTGCGGACAACTCGGCACAACACCAGTGCACCTGGGGCTCCGCCTCTTCAGCAAGTGTTTCTCTTCTGCCACTGCACACATACACGCTACGCTTACACATGCGCACTGATGCCTCATTGTTACGGTTACAATTTTGGATTCATTTACGCACTTTAAAAACATTTATTGAAAGTTTTATTCTTTTTACATGTTTATTTACAGCATTAAATGTTGAAATGTGTATTTTAATAGGCAGTATATTAACTTATTGGGAGAAAACTGGTAGTTCTATGTAAAATCCGACATTGAGAACCCCCATTTAGCCAAAATGGCATAATCCTTGTTTTTGCTGCAAAGCTTCAACTGTGAGATTGACAGTCGACTATTCGGGTTCAGCTGTAATATATATGTGTGTGTGTGTGTGTGTGTGTGTATGTGTATGTGTAAATATATTATATTAAAAAAATCAAAGTAGCTTAGATGTAGTCAACTACTTTTGCCACGTTGCTGTAGCTTAGCTTGCTACGTTTCCCTGGGGGGTAACTTTTGTGTAGTGAAGCTTCATTTAATGTAGAGTAACTAGTAGCTTAGCAACACTGGATATTGTAGTGTTAATGCCACTAAATGAAGGCAAATGAATACAGCACCTTTCACAGATCAAGGTCACTAAGTGCTTTACAAGAGTAAAATATTAAAATAAGACCATCAGAACAGTAAAACAACAATAAAACATAAGCAACATCATAAAACAGTAAAAAAAAAAAAAAAAACAAGCAATAAAAGGTGAGAAGGTAGGAAAAGGCCAGTTTGGATAAAAGTGATTTAAAGAGATCTTGAAAGAGATTTTCAGCTTCTTTTTCAAGTCAACAGACACTGCAGAACATGTGCCTGAAGGGAGAGCTTTCCACCACTTCAAAGGCACGACTACCTTTTGTTTTTAGTCAAGCGCGAGAAACGACCAATAAGCCCTGGTCAGAAGACCTTACTGCTGATATAAGTTTGGAGCAAGTCAGAGATGTACCTAGATGCCTGACCATGCAGGGCTCTATATGTGAAATGAAAATGATGTGACTTGTCCTACTAGACCTGGTCAACAGCCTCTGGACCATTTACAGATGGCCCAGGGACGACTTGCTGTGGCAGGTGAAAAGGGAATTGCCGTGGTCTAACCAGGACGATACAAAAGCATGAATGATCATCCCTAGCTCAGGTTGTGATTCAACAAATGAAAGAAAAATGTTCGGGTTAAGGGTTTGACATGTTGGTCAAAGTACATAGATTGATCAAATATAAGTTAGATTTCTTAGAGTAGACTGTACTGCTGACGAAAGAACCCCAATAAGCTGAGAAACCATGGAAGCTATGCTATCAGAAGCAAAAATAAAACCTCATTCTTTATTTGGGTTGTAAAAAGTTACAGCCACCCCCTCTGCCAGCGGGTGGGGGAGTAGGCTGCAGGGGTGGGAGTGTTCTCATATAGTGCTCCGCAGTTTCTGCTTTGCCAGTGAGCAAAGGGAGGTTTCCTTAGACAAGAGAATATGAATTAACTTTATTAGGCCTACTTAACGGTTCAGTGTTGGTGAAGGCTGATAGTTACGTGACAAAGCACAATTTACAAATACCAATGTTAAAATCTAATAAAACCAAAAAGGCCAGAGCCTGACACCACACGAGATTGTAGTCAACTGACACCACATGAGCAGTGTGCAATCAGATTAAAACCTACTAACACCCCAAGAACCACACATAATTGAACTACCGGTATGTGTGTGTTAACCAACACAGCAGACAGAGCACAGTCAAGCAGTGAAATCCCTATTAAAAAAAAAATACTGACTGGATTAGTGTGCCTGAATCTGTTGAATGTGTTGTTCTCAAAGTTATGTGTTGAAAAAAAATTGTTTTGACAATTTAAAATGTTATTTTCTTTTGAGGCCAGATGGTTTTGTTTTTTTTTGCCAACTTGCCCATTTTTTTTGTGATTTTCATTGTAATTGGTTAGAATTGTCAGTTGAACACATGTTTTGGTTTAACTGTGTGACATGTTTGAGATTCCAGATAAATGATGAAGAGTGGGATGTGACATTTTGTTGCTGTGGCAGGTTTAAGCATGTGTGTAGCGTCCTCGTGTGTGTGTGTGTGTGGGTGTGATGTTAGACATCTGTGAAATGGACTGTGACAGTGGCTTCAACCAGACTTACTGACTGCCCATGGCAAGCCAGGAGCCCCCGTGGCCTTCTGTCAACACACTCTCTCTTTATCCCTTTCTATCTCTGTCAAGTTGTTTCTCTCAGTCCACACAACCACATTAACACACCAACACACATACAGTACGTATAGAGTTTTACTTTATCTAATTAAGGCTGAGTGTCATTTCAGCTTCTGCAGTTTTACACCCATGTGTCTGCGTACTCTGGTGGGCTTCTTCCCATTGGTCACAGAGCTGAATTGATGGCTCTTGTGTTCAAGGTGACAGGAGTCAGCCCCCCATGGCAGCCTATATCTAGCACCCACATCTACAGGAGGCTATGTTTTCCCACTGACTCAATAAATCATGAATTTTCTGTGCTTTCTTATTTTCCATATTCTTCTTAAATTTCATTCTTCATATTTTGTTTATTTAATTTAGCCATATCTCATATTTCCATACATATCATTTATTTGTTTCTGCTTTTTGGTCAGAATTATTCAAAATTAGCTTATTTATTATTATCGTTTGCTGTTTTCTACGAAGCCTCTATTGCCCGGAATCCACTGACTCTGGCTACGGCATCTCAAAAGCATGTCAGCAGCGGTGCGTGCAGCCTGCCCCACGTTACTGACTTGTTATTAATTTGTCTACTACCTTCTTCACAGCTCTATGTGACCCCGTTGTTCCGTCAACTTCAGGCTGCATTTCCCACAAGGGGCATTTCAGAATGAGAGCGTTTTGCCTGCCTGATTTTGCTGACATGTTTAGATTCTGTTGATTTGGTAATCAGTGTTTGCATTTTGTGCTTCTACTGTGATTAAGTAGGCTACGCAGTTAAATGATTTGTTTTTGTGTCTGTTTTAACCGTGTTTATTGTTGTTATAGAGTCTCCACAGGGTGTTTTATTTTGAAAACTGACCGGATTCTCTGTACTCTTCTGTGTCTGACTTCCTGGATCGATCTGCTCTGTGCAGCTTGACACGGCTTACAGAAAACATAGACCTACTACCTGTTCTCTGCAGAGCGGAGGAGAACAGAGAGCCGCTTCTGGAACGCGCTGCGGCCTCGTCCGGTGGACTCATGAGCACTGACTCAACGCGCCGTAGCCGGAGTCAGTGGATTTTAGGGGTAAAGGGACACAGGCCAAAAAAAAAAGATTTCTTGTGCACACCAGAAAGTATCTTGTGCGCAACAAATAGTTTCTCGGGAACCATATACTCCCTGGTGTGCACAAGAAACAAGATTTTTATTTTTGTTTGCCCATGCCCCAGGGACTCCGTAGTTTTGAGTTGTTTCAAACCACAACAATCCAGTTTCCCTCTGGCATTAAACCCCAATGATTGCATACTCTTCGTCATTACATTTAATAGGGCTCTTGTGAAATAGTGCAGCTCTAATTGTTTCATTAATAGTTTACAATCACCAATGATGATCCCCAAAGCCTAGTCATTTTTTTTAGCCTTGTAGGGGGTCCGTTGTAATTTTTCTGACACAGGTGTGGCGCTGATCATGCCTTATTATGGCCAGTGGGCACATTTCCCCAGCTCCTTTCATGTGTGCGCAGTAATTGGCCACGCTGAGTGACAACTGATGTCTCGGAGGAGATAATGAGGCAGCCATTTTGAGCGTAATGCTGACAGACACTTTGAGCAGTTGACACAATTAACTGCTGCACTGGGCAGATCACTGGGTGCATTTCTTAGTGGGCTGAGTCTAGGTTACACATTCATGAATATTAGTCACCAACTGATTGAAAATGAAGAATATGGAATGAATGTTGGTCATTTCTATTTACTAATCTTATTTGCTGATCTTGTTTTTGTGGATTCAGTTGGTGTTCCAGAGCTGAACACTGAGGCATCGGAAAGATAAAGAGCTATAAAAGAAAAACTTTTTTTGGTGTCAGATTGCTATGATGATGCTCACACGATGCTGGAGCTTAAAGGATTAAGGAACAAAGCATTTAGACTTATGTCCTCTAATAATGTAAAGTAATGGAATGACTCTGGGTAACCTTGTTCAGAGAGCTTAATGCACCTGCACATGTACCCTCTACATTACGTCCTTTGCTGCTCTGCTCTCCATTTGGAGTTGCTTCTGTCTTCCTCCCTCCTCTATGATGCCTGGCTTCAGTCCTCAGTGTAACTGGAGGAGCTTCAATGGGAATTTTTCAGTGATTGATTTCAGTCTTGTGCACATCCTTATTTGTTATTACTGTGCACTGAGTGTACATCGCCCCATGGGGACAGGCGGAGAAGCTCTGCTTGGGTTTTCAAATGCATTGCATATGATAAATAAATATCAAATCACTGCTGTTAGGTGATAATTTTCCAAAATGTGAACAAGACGTCTTAGAAGTCTTATTTTAGCTGGTTGGCCTCTGGCATTATTCACATGGTTGTTTTTAGTAACTGAAATGTAGAGAAATGGGCCCAAGATGTGGAGGAGACTGTACTATTTTACTTTAGAAGACATCAACACTGGAGGTTTTCACCTGATAGTGAACAAGATGCTAAGTAACGATATACCATTTAAATTAGATTTCCATTGAGAGATCATTTATTCATCCTCAAAGGGAAATTGTTGTCTTGCAGTAGCAGAGGTTTGCATAAACAAATTAAGCTATAATAAAAAACGTTACAGTTACAAAAACATAGACAAGGAGGTACAAGTCACAGTTTGGTAAGGTTTAGACAACAAAACTACTTGATTAGGTTTAGGAAAACATCGGGGTTTGGGTTAAAATAAGTCCATTACATAAGTCACATGACGTAAATCACGTGACTTCACGCATTCCACGTTACAGAAGTCATGTGACTCATGTGATTGAAGTCAGTAATGCAAATTCATTTTCACTCAAAATAACTCATCATTTACTTGGTTTCACATGGGACTCGGACGCCATTCTCCTGTGTGAAAGTCCTGGGTTCGGCCCATCCATCCACCCCGATTTCACCCTACGTCCTCCTTTGCTACCGTCGTACAGCCACTGGAGGTCACTGCCACAATAAACGTAAATATGGGTCGTAATAACGTGCTGATCAAACGACCTAATTGGTCGTTTATCTGGGCAGATATTATAGTTTACTGATGATTTAATAGAGACAAAATTCAGGTATCAGATTCACGCATCACCTTCCTTAGCACCAGTTGCACAATGTTTAGTTTTCTTGTTGATGATGTATGATCTAATGCTCATATTAATAAAATTCAGGATCTTAATGTCAGATCAAGTCAGACCATGATGCAAAGTAACAAACTGCATTAACCATTATTCACACAGAGAAATGTTTTCAAATCTAAAAGCCAGTCTCCTACAGTGGTGACCTACCAGAGAACACGTACACTGCCGCCCCAGCTAGCAGACTTCCATTGTATAGTCACGTGACTTCATGCATTACACGTATGTGCTGCTAATTTCAACTGAGCCTGATAGAACAACAAAATTAAAATGTCAAAGATCATCGCCCTAAGACCTTAGCTATGAACTAAAAGATCTCTTCTTTGTCGTGTCCCTTTGTGATAGGAACATAAAGCCTGTAGCACCTGTGGCGACACATCAACATCCCTCACTTCCTGACCCTGTAGGTCTCAGTGATCAATAATCCACCTTGTTTTTTCCTGTTTCACTTAAGGAAACCGTCAGCTCCATAGTGTGTGTCGCACACACCACCTGATTTTCCCCAACACAGCTGAGTGTAAAGTGGCAGTGTTTGATTCAATCAGGCAGAATGGTTTAACCAAATATGAGGTCCACTTTGTGGGTTTTTACTGATTTCACTTGAATACATCCAGAGTTTTAATGGATTATGAGCTGTGCCCAAACATTTGCAGTGTTTTTATGCTGGAAAAAAATAAATTATGAACAATTCACTGTCAAAATGAGGGGTAGATGTGTAGAAACAGCTGTTTGCGGCTTTCAACACTCTCTCTCTCTCTCTCTCGGTGCTGTCCATGGTGCTGAAATAACAGCTAGTGATGTTCCTAGGAATTCAAAGTGGGTTTGAGCACTCCTGGAACAATGTCCTATTGTTCTATCAGTGGAAAAAACTTTGTGTTAAAAGTATATGTTTTTAACAAAAGTTATAGAGAAGCAGTCATAATTTATCAGCACACTTTGATAGGGTTAGGTCAAAGGAAGAAACGAAACCTGGCAAGGGACCTTTGCAATCCTATAGACTTTATCCTAGAATAGAAATCACACAGAGTAGTAATAATAACAAGCCTTTGGCAGGACTGATTGCTCTCTACTGACCACTCCAAATGGAGAGATGGCAGTCAGGCTGAACATAATGATAAGATGCCACAGAGAGGAAAGCTAACATTAGCCAAGATTAACTGTTCATTCAGGTAAACAGAGAGACAGAGGAGGGGAGGGGAAGACATTGTTCTCTCATCTGAGATTCCTGTTGATTTTATGCAAATTCCATCACAGATAGTCAGCAACTCTCAGGAGAGAGAGCCCACTCTTCATCTCCGTCAATTATTTACTTTGTAAATACAGCTGGCTACCGCTTCTGACCTTTGAGAGAGTTTGCGGCATTTCAGTCAATTAAGAGCTATTTCCGAAGCAGATGCTGTGCCGGTGACTTCGCTCACTTCTCACAGCAAAGCCTGCCACGGTTCCAGTTTGCAGCATAAACAAACCCAAGACTATATGGAAAGTTGTCTAAAGATCACAATTATGGACTGCAAGCCTCTAAAGACAGAAAAAAAATATTTTTAAACAAAGGCAAAAAGACACCTTAGGGAGAAATATGCTGTCAGAAGAAAACTCAAGAATAACAGTGAAATCAAGGTGTGCCTAATGAGATGAAGGACAGGAGAGAGGCTGGGGAAAAAAACAGAACAATCTTTCATGGCAATTCATGTTCTGTCCAGGAAATAAGACCCATTCTTGCCATATGTCCATCTACTACAATTAACTGCTCGCTTCAGAAAAGGTCTCCTCAAGCGTGAAAATAATGAGAAGGAGAGAGACGGGTAGCTGTGTGGTGTGTTTCTTTTCTCCCTGCGCTGATTCCATCTGGATTAGTATCGATTCATCCTGTACTAATCCCACCTAACCAGGTGAATCCAACATGAGATGGGGCTGTACTTCAGCAGAGAGCAAACAGTAGGTTAAGAGCAAATGCTCTTACCTCCAGGATCCCTTTTCTTTCTGTCCATCTGTTTCGGAGTTTTAGAGTTTCAGACAAGCGAGACAATAACTCTGTGTGGGCAGATCTCTGAAAAGTAAGCGTTGTCAACTCACCTCTGAAAGTACAGTCTGCAATACAAATGCAAACGTACATCTGCAAAACTTTCAAAATAAAGATTGGGCCTTTCAAAACTCACGTATTAAACCTGGAAAAAACAAATACACCAGGGCAACAGTGACGCATTTGAAACAACGTGTTGGAGAAACACTGTAAAGAGAGTGCTGCAGTTGTGAAGCACGACAACTCAAAAACAAAAATGTTATATTTGAATTGTTTTCAGCCTATCAAACCATTATGCAAGCCATCAAAATCAATCTTGCAAATGCAGATTTCTTTCAAGCTTTCAACTTACTTCTGTATTCACTTTCTTGTACTTTCCAGAGGGAGGTCATTGATTGAAACTTCATGTTCATTTTATTGACCACCGATTTTTTCCTTCCCTTAATCAGTTAACATAGAGCATAGATTATCTGACATTTAACCTTACCCTAACCTTTGACTTAGTTGCCATGCATGTATAAAGTGAGAATTTGGAAGATGTTGGCATTGGTCTGCCAAAAATGTAATAGAATGTAGTCCAACCCAGGTCAAAAAGAAGGCACTGAAAATATACTAGAAATTCACATAGTATGCTTATAGTACATTCATACTTCTAACATGCTTACTACAAGTATATTAAAGATATATTCTCCTGAGCTTTAACATACTTCTCAAAAGTATACTTTGAATAAATTGGTAATAAATATATACTTAATTGAAATTTTAATAAATATGCTTAAACAAAAGTATATTTTTTACAACATTTTAGTCTATTAATTAAAAATATATTTATTTAACTCTTAGTAAATACTATTTAGGTGTACTTTGTGGAAGTACATTGTTAAACAAGTACTCTTTTAGTGGGTTAAAAATATATTTATGCCAAATATGCTTCATTGTGTAGGCTACTGCAAAATATTGTAATTATTTATGTAAATGCCACATGTTTCAGCCTGATTTCCAGAAGTATGATTTTTAAAACTATTTTTCAATAGCACATTATTATTTTTTTCATTTCTTTTCTTTCTTTTAATTTTTTTTTATCAGGTAAATAGCTAGTTGAGATCAGACCTCTTTCATAAGGGTAACCTGGCCTAGAAGGAAGCAGCACATGTTGTTAACTTAACAAACAACAACATATAGAAATAAGCATACTTCAAATCATGATGTAATTGTACTTTGTGTAAACAGTAAACACGTGTACACGGGGACGAAGTGTATCCTCCCGCCCAGCCAACTAGCAGTACATTCACGAGAGTTAACGTGTGTACTGTCCTTGGGAGAGGGAAGCTGTTTCTGGCCAGAAATCATTTTGTTTCTCAGGTTTCCTTTGTTTTACTTTACCGACTCGTACTTGGAAGGTGGACACCACAGACATAATGAGAAAAGAACACAGAAGAGAAGAATATGCTCCCTGCAGAAGTTAAATGTGAAAAGAGCTAAAGAGGCGTGCCTGGCAAGTACAAGCAGGAGAGGACAGACGCAGAGACTGCCAGCAAAAATCGTCTTTCTAAGGTAAGTTTATTAACTACAGATGAGCTCACTCTGGGTTTGGAAATATTTTTCTTGGTGGATAGCTCTGGTGTGCATTAGCTAATGCTAGCACGTGGATTAATATTTTGTTAGCTAACGTTAGTTAGCATTTGAATAGCTTCATAATGAGACAGCAACTTTCGTCTGCCTTAAACAGTGTTGGGAGTAACGCATTACAAAAGAAACGCAATTAACGTTACAGTAATGTATTGCTTTTTGCTGTAAGGCAGTTTTTAATGTTACTAAAATTTCTGTAATATACACTCTCAAACCTTGTTGCTGGAATTTTAACAAAATTTCAAAAGTGGATATCTTCTAAAGGTACACTGTTTTGTAGAGATTTTACTTCACTACAACCATGGAGAGGGTAATCATTACAGTGACCAATAACTCATAACAGCAATGTTAACGTGTACACGGGTATGTGAGAATTGTTTTAAGACGCGCTTGAATTAATGTTTTGTGTCCTGCAATGCCTGACCACACAATATAATAACTTGTGATGTTATGTAAAATACTGCTCAACTTTATGTCCATTTGTATGGTCATAGATCCTGTGTTCAACTTTTAAAAGTTGAACCTATCCCATGCCAACTTTAACCAACTTAATGCTAAACCCAGAGTAGGAATTTCCTGCCTTCGCTCAAGAAAATGAAATAAAGAATAATAATAAAGATTTGCTATAAGAATAGAATTACAGTGTTTATAATGATGCGCAAATGAAGAACTAAACTAGGTGGAAGTACTGGCCTAACTGAACATTTATTATATCTCATTTACAACTGCATTTCTTTTCTTTTAGAGCTTCCTGGGATCGTCGCCTCACTCAGAGGACTTAGAGGCTACGAAAATCTCAAAGGACCAGCTGGACCCTCACAAACTCAATGTGCTCATAGGTATGTCTGGCTCCTGCACACCAACACTGTTTTTGCTCTCACATGTCTACACGGTCAGACTAAATAAACAAATATTCTTGTGAAAAAATTTATAATATTGTTAGACATTAAGTAATTGGCTGCTTTTGTACTTCACAAATTGACTGCTGTGTTAATTAATAATGAAATTACATGTAGACAGTTGTTAAGCAGATTTCCTTTGTTGTACCTGTTCAATAACATATTATCACATCCAGCTCCTTGGCTGAATGTACAGTAGTGTTTATGTAATGTTTTTGATCATGTTGTAATGGAAGAACTGAGCATTAACTGGGACGGGTCCCTTGTGGAAAACCATTTCACCTGAACCTAAACAACATTATCAGAACAGTTAGACATGATGTCATTTTGTGTTTCAGCAACTTTAAACAAAATAAAAAATCTGACAGTGGTTGTTAATTAATTAGAGGTAATATTGCTTTGACACAGATGATGTGTGATAAAGCAGTTTCCAAATCCCATAGTGTCAATGCAACGAGTCCTACTCAAAGATACAGACCCTCCACTCCAAGGATAAGGATTATGACATTTTTCGGAGTACCTTCACTACAGTTGAGTAAGCACTTGGACTGCCATACCAACGAGCCTGGCTCTTTGGCCTTGCTGTCAAAGTTGCGTGTTTGGTACCCTGTAGGCCTGTGTTTGAATCTGGGCAGGGTGACTGCTCTAACATTTGGCCGCATATGGTGTCAGAAGTGGGACGGCTTGCCGTGAGGTCATCTGAGCCGTGCCCAGAGTCCGGACTGTATGAGGGACCCCCATGGGTAACATTAATGATGGGATGTGTATAGTGTACTTTTCAGTAATACTGATCATATGTCGTCATTTTACTGATTTTATTTTTATTTGAAGGTATTTTGGTCAAGATGTGATACATGCTGCTGCATGCTAACTTTTAATGTACAGGAATTTATATTTGTAATGTACACAAAATTAAAGTTTATTAGCTGTCTGTATATGTGTGTGTTGTAAAATACTTTTTTTTTACTGGTTTTTATTATTATGCTAAAAGGGCATTTAGCAAGATATTTTTAATGCATTAATAATGTATTATTCTCATACTGAATGGTTTCATAAAGCAGCTTCCCAAGATATTAATAGTGGCTCTTGGAGTATACTAGTAATAAATTACTAATATGCTGAAATGCTAATAAAAATGTTCAGGGAACACATTTAAAATATATTTAAACTGTTCTTCAAGTATAGCACAAAAGGGTATTTTAAGTTAAATTTAAAGAAGTATATTTAAATTACAGTAAAGGTACTTAAAATAGGTCCATTTTAACACAACTAAGTATATTAAAATATATTGCAATTATCTTGAAGTTGACTTTAAGTATTTCTAAAATGACACTTAACATACTTTAAGTTGTTCCAAAATAACACATTTAATATACACTTAGTATAGTACAATTAAAGTATAATAAGTGCATCCAAAAAAAGTGCTACTTAAGTATTAATAATCTAGCCTAAGACACTGGCAAAGGGTTGGTGGTGGACCTGTTAAGAAGGTTAAACTTATGTATGCATGTAAGAGCTGTCAATATAACACACAAGCATCAAGGTGGCTTGCAGTGGCTGCATGCATCATTTCAAATGTCATGTCCTCATGGTTGCCAGGTCTGTCCTAACTCTGAACAAAATCCAGCTGACTCTTGATGACCTGCTTGCCAGTTAAAAGGTTCAGCATGTAAATAAGACATTTTCACAGTCTTTGAAAAGTTTTTTTTTTTTTTTTTTTTACCTTTGATCGAGTTAAGCTCACGGTTAACCCCTGCTTCTAGATTGACATATTTCTGTTCTGGATACCTGGAGATGGAAACTATATTAACTTTTTTTTATCTGAGTCTGGGAAAGACAGCAAACAAGTCTATTTCATAAGATGTCAGTGTTCCCTTAACAATTGACAATGGAAAACAACAGAGGAAAAAGAATACTCAGTAGTAACTCAATAACATAGTAATTTTGGCTGGACCACAGCAAAGCAGGGCCGGCCCTAAAAAGGCAAATGTCTGTCCCTGACTCACATCACGAGGGAGTGATGAAGTTACACCATCGGTGAGTGTTAGAGTTGGCCCATTGGTTGTTACGCTTTCAAAATGAAAGGTACAAACAGTCCGGAAATACATCTTCGGGAAGTGTTCAACCTTTGTTGAGCTATGAGCGTGCACAGAGACGTTTATGTTCATTGCAGTATTCTCCAACAACACCAGGGGCGTACAAACAAAACATTCAGTGAAGAAGCAACAAGTCAACAAACGTTACCAGAAGAACACCACAGTTAAAAATGGCTGCACACTCTGCTATACAGCTCCTCAGTGCAATAGAACTGTAATTAATTGTTAACTTTTATTCATTTTGGAGGACATACAATCCCTGTAAAGAACAAACAAAGCATAAACAAAGCTTTACAGCAAGCACGAATGGTCCTCAATTATGTAATTAGCAGATTGTCCATACATGGTCCTTCTATATACTAGGTTTCAACCTGGTCTTTTATTTCAAACATGCTGTTAGAGTCCTAGCAGGGCTGGCCTTTTTGAGGCCCTAAGCAAAATAATGTTACAGAGCAGCTCATTGACTGGGTTATCCATGCCTGTCATTGATTTGATTTCTATCAGATCCTGTATACCGTGTCAATGAAAAATGATGAACGTTGTGTAACTGTTACAAATGATATATAGTACAAGCTCTTTTATATCGCACTTGGTCAGTCTCAACAACCTCCCAACACATGCAGCCAATGCTGGAGCATAATGGAAACGTAAAGAAGGAAGTAGATTTCAGTCTCTTAGCCATTAGCCAGGTGTGTAATTGAGGTTAGCACTCTACCATTCATGCTAGTCTACTCTTTTCTTTCCTCCTTTACCTTTGCACTACCACATCCTGCTGCTTTCAGCAGAAATTAGCTGTATTAAGACACTGACTAAATGCTTTACGTTTTCCCTTCCACTGCATGTGTCGGCTGGTCCGTGGCTGTCTGGATCTATAGGTAATGCTAGCCTGATATGAAAGGTAGACCACCTCAATCAATAGCTGCCCCTGGGCAAGGACGGACATGGGAGAGAAGGGAAGGAGAACAGGATGCCGCCTAATTGAATGAAATAGACATTACCCGGTGCTCGCACCGCGCCGGGGCATGAGTAATCATGGACAAATTCATTTTAGAGCCCAGGATCCCAGTATTGCTTTCAATTAAGGGCAGAGTTTAGAGCGAGTGGGGTGCATATAGTGAGAGTTAGTGTGAGTAGGCAGGAGAAGGAGAGATTCAGACAGAGCTTGGATTAGTTATTGTGGCAATTTATAGTCAAGGTCTTCTTCAGGCATTTAGCACAGCTGCAGTAGTCTGTTTAATACTTGATTAATACTAATACTTGACTTTGAAATGCAGACAATGATCCATCCACAAGAGGCTAACTGTTGTTGTTTTCCAACTAATGGAAAGTAAGTACTTTAGGATGCTACTAATGAAGTGGCTAAAAAATAAATGTTGAAATAAAATATATTTATTGAATCCAAACTGCTGCTCAAAAATACATTTAAAAAAGAGACCAACAAAGACTTGGACACTAATGAAAGATGACTCAAAGTCATTCACGGTAGATACATCACATTACTTTGAGGCAATATCTTTATGAATCCCTGGCATCAGAGCCCTAACGCCAAACTGATCTACTCTACAAGTACAGAGAAATGAGTTCCCATAACAACTTGTGTTTATTCAGAAATGTTTGAGTTTGGAAAAACATTTCCTGAAGAAAATGTGTGTTTTTCTGCAAGGAAAATTAATGTATTTTCTAACTGAAAGGTTATGAAAGTTATTATAAGCTGAAGCATGTTTGAAAATGGCAGGGAATGATTTAGCTGTGTTTTCATATCTCATGCAGTATAAAAAGTCATTACTATCAGCTTATTAATGTATGTGCCTTACTGAGTGTTTTGAAAAGTCTCAATTTTATCACGATGATCAGTTTCTAAATACCTTAAACTCAAATAAACGCCAGGACCAAAATTGTTGTTATTGTTATTTATAATTAGTCTAGTATTAAAATAAACACTGTAACTAGACCGTAACTATCTACATTGTACCATAAGTACAACTTTGGAGTAATTGTGTTTTATATGAAAATGTATAATTAGCATAATCTACTGTACAGTTCCAAAGTATTGCAGCGTATTCAGTGCTTGAAGTGCAACACTATGAATGCTTTCAAGGTAAGACTAGTGCTTTAAAGGTTCAGTGTGTAATATTTCTGAGGATCTAAGTCCTTACATAATGAACCGTTATTATTACCTTAGAATGGTTTCTAAGGTAATAATAACATAACGGTTAAGGTTAGAAATTTAATTTTTATCTACATAACCGTGGGTCCCCCCTTCCATGGACGTCACCACGTTGCATTGTCATGTTTCTACAGTAGCTGAAAACGGATAAAGAGCGCTACAGAGCATGTTTCGTCACTATGTTCATCTTGTTCTACTTCTGGTATAATTCTGGCAGTGTAGACACTCATCACTACGCTGAATACGTACGTTTGATGTAGAAGAAGAAGTAATAACATACAGTCAGGGTTGGCAAATAAGTTTAGCATCAGAGCAATTTTTTTAAACTATTAGATGATGGGTGAGAATATAAGCTGTAATATTTGAAGTCATTGTTATGGTGTTTGGTTAGCTCAGTTGGTGCTGAACTTCACCTTGAAGGCTGTGTGTTCAATTCAACTCCAAGTAAAGCATCACAGCAAACAAGCTTCTCACGCTTTTATTTTGCAGGCAAATCTACAAAGAGGAAGTGATTATGTGAGTTACTGTTGCTGTCATGACTGAGATCTATTTCAGCACCGCTATCAAAGTATTTATTTATTTATATTTTTTGCCGCTATCAAAGCACCATAATCTGACCACGGGCCAGATATTATTAATAGTGGTAGATGGGAGAGTTGGTTGCAAATCACAACTTCAACACTAGATGCCACTAAATCTTAAACACTTAACCTTTAAGTGGAAAAAAGTAAGTGCCAGTACTCCCCCTATTGACATGTTGGTGAGTGTATCTGCTGGTATCAAAGTGAAAGTATTACTATTATTTCTGGAGTTCTAAAGTGAATGAAATATACGAGGAGATATTATAACATAAATATATTTTACTAAGGGGACAACCATTTCAAATCAGAAAATTGATTAATTATTAAAATGATTGTAAGGTTAATGTAACGTTACTTAGACTAGCTGCCAGAGCCAGTGACCTCCTTGGGGCCTTAAGCAAAATTCTGCTATGCGGCCCTCTTACTGTCGTTTGCAGTGAGAACACAACCGATCCAAGAACCGGAACAAACGTTCATAGCCCCTCTTTTTCATTTGTTCAATTACTATTTAATAGATTTCACTGTTATTGTGTGTGGTGTCCAACATCTGGGAAATATGTTGATCTGACCAAATGTCAATAAGGCATTTCATCTCCTTGCTGCACCAAGTCGACCTGCGACTCATTTTGTATTGTTGTTGTCATGGGGCTGTCCCACGATGCAAAGCGCGACATGCACGCAGGGAGTAGTGACGTAATGGTTGTGAGAAAAGCCCTGCAAGGGTATGTGATTTGGCCCACTTTACAGTAATGCAGTGTGAACACAAAACAACAAGACAAAAAATTTAAAGTGATTTGGAACAAATACTGTGTTCTGAAGCATAGCAAAATGGTCCAGGTGTGAAAGCACCCCAACATGGGCATCACATGTGTAAAAAAGCTTACAGATGTTTATCTGGGAAGTTGATTAGAGTCAGTTTACACCTGGCATTAACATGTGTCTTCGGTGATCCGATCACGAGTGGACAGCTGTAAGTATGTCAGTTTATACTTGGCATTAGAATGTGTCTGCACATGAGTGTCAAGAGACCACTTGTGATTGGATCTCACTTCCTCGCTCTGTATGCAGATAAACATATACATCATTCCAGTTTGCAAAGGTGAAATGCGTACCTGAATTTGACGAGTTTACTGTTTATCAGACACTGGAAAAAACGATCACTGGAGGGGAGTGTTTCTGGGGGCTGGGCCTCTCTCATTCCTAAAAAAAAAAAAAAAACTAGGGGTTGGAATATTTAGGCACCTTTTGATTGGAGTCAATTTTGATTTCTATTCAGATGGCTCTGAACTAAGCTCTCAGTCCGGACAGAGTCAGCTAGAGTTAATAGCATCACTCGCTCCACGGCTAGCAGCTACTTTAGCAACAAGTAAAGCTATCTGCCCATCAGGAATCTCCATAAACCACCTAGAGTTGAAGCAGAGCAGCCGGAGGACATCAGACAGTCAGTTTGATGTGTACTGTATCCGTGAGAAACCTTTTTGCCTGTTGTTGCTATTGTGGCTTCTTGTTGTTTCACACTTTACTTCCACTCACGCAGAGGAAATCAGCCCAGGATACATTTGCCTACACACTGCTAAAATAATGTGACCACCTCCGAATGTGTTCTGAGGGATCCGATCTCACTGCTTCCTCAGTGCATTTGAGGCACATTCACACCTGTACTTAGAGCTGTCCACTTGTGATTCCATCACCCAAGACGCACATGCAGAGGTGCTGGGAGCTTCTGCCAAAGATACAGATTTATATGCACCCACATACACATGACACTTACTCTTACATATATATATATATATATATATATATATATATATAAATAAATGTTTTCTCTGTCACTGTTTCCATGGCATTGACCTCATCCACCCTTTTTTCTATCTCCCTCTATGTATCTTTCCGTCTCTCCTTTAATGTTCTTTCTTTAATGATATTCCTCTCACACCCTTGGTAGTGATTTTCCATAGCTATATGTTTCATCATATAACATTCTGTAGCCTACGTCCAAAAAGGGTTCAAGTTTCATAAAAAAAAGTGTGATGTAGTCATTCAGTTGTTGTCAGATATACACATTTATGAATATTGTACACTTGGAATGATATTCATGATGTTTCAGTGACAGAATAAAAGTGAGTGGGATGTAAGATATGGCATTTATGTATGCATTCCTATAAAAATGCAATAGAAACAAGAGCACACTCAAAGAGACATACCTTCACAGATTTCGGACAATTCTGCAGCAGTGCCGTTGTTTATCAGTAAATAAAACTGTTATGGATATGCATTTTTTCAAGTGTCTTTTGTAGGAGATTTCCTGACAAAGTTGCATTAGATTTTCTACCGAAATAGCAACTGACTGTGTCTCTGCTCAGCTGCCAATATGGAAGTCTCAAATGCCAGAATCTCCCACCAGCTATGATGCAGTTTTGGAGTTCTGGAATCTAATCAACTGATCCTTTTAACCTCCTCCCAACATCATTACCTCAGCTGAAGAGAGATCCAGGCTTTTTTTAAGAGACAGATGAAGTATATTTGTCAGTAAAAACATTGTACCCATCTACTGAGCATCAGTGACATTGGTGAAGTGAGGTGTCTGCCCAGAGCTCAAAAGATACTAAAAAACAACACCCACCCCAGCCACAGCCTGTTCACTCTGCTGCCGTCCGTCAAGCAATACAGAAGGATCTGCTGGCATACCACCAGACATTTCCTCAGACTGTGACACTCCTCAACTCATCCTCTACTCTGCACCACAAATAAATGAAATGGAACCTTATTATGCTGGTTTTGCATATTACAATACCACTATCTCATACTGTAGTGAACAAGCCAGTGTGGATTTGATAATTTTATATCAAATAAATTTGGAGATCCCAAATTCTGTTTGTCTCTCCCTGAGAGAAAGGGGGGGGGTTGAGATATCCACTAGAAGCCCAGAAGTACCCCAAAGGAGGGGGTGAAAGGTTTGCTCCACTCCCAGGTGCTGCTTGGGTAGTTTCAGCCATAAAACCTACCTCCTCCGGTGAAGTTGAGATTACAGAGTCTATGCATGACAATATTAACATTACACAGAGACTAACTTCAACCTGAGCCAGGCTGTGAGGACCTCAGTGACAATAAAGGTGTCACCCTGACACTTCCCAGAGACTAATTTCAGCTGTAACCAGCCTATCAGAACCCTTTTCAATAAAGGTCAAGAGACGTTAACTGCCCCGACACAGGGTAGCCATGGCAACCGTGCCCCCCTTTGCTAATTATTCCAAACACGAATTCCTTTGTGTGGACAAATGAATATTGTCTCCTTATAACTTGCCTATTACCTTGTTTAATTAAATAATCTTTGTTAAGTTACTTAGTAGTTCTCGCCACTTCAATTTGAGTAGTTCTATTACCATGTTCTTAAGACTGTTAACTAATGCTTTATCCCCAACACTTTCTGACACTTTCTTTAGAAATGATATGATACAGAAATATTATCCAGTGCTAAATAATTAATTTCCCCTGCTCCTGAGCAAATGATTGTTTTAAAGAAATAATCAGTTATCTCAGTCTCCTCTCATAGGACCAGAGCTCCTCCCAGAGGACAATAGAAGTATTATATGTAATGCGTCTCCCGCGGTTTAATATATCACTCTGTATTTTATTGTGTAAATGATGCCATGTTCGTGTAACTTGCTTATATAAGTAAGAATGTGTAACAGCCAATATTATCCAGAAATTGTTGAGTTAAGTTTCTTTCATTCTGAAATCCTGAAAATGTGTTTAACTGGTAACTGTTCTAATCATTACAACGATTGAGAACTGTTTCCTTTCCTTTTTATCAAATGCTTAAAACTAAGAACGGCATAACTGTTGGCATTTAAGGTTTGATTGTGGGAAGGTATTTGATTGTAAGTACATGAAGTAAGTGAAGTACACGCAAATAGACTTTAAATTAGACAGTACGATTAAGGGACAGCCTCTCTCAGGAGACCGGAAATAAAGTCTCAGGGGAACAAAGCCCTCCTCCTGAGACACGCCCTAGACAACAAAACAGGGCCACACGCGGCGCTCTCTCTCTTGTTCTCTGGTCTCTTCGTTCTTGCTCTCTGCTCTACATGCTTACGGAGCGTGCCCCGTCTCCCAGCAACGCCCTAAGAAGTCCAGCCCTGCTTGCCGCGAAGATTTCTTTGTTCTTTTCAAGCCACAAACGCGGCGAGCCGCGACTTCTTTTTTCTGCTTCTTCCTCTGCTTTTCCCTTGTTTCCAGCAACTTACTTGCTTTATGTTTTCTTTGTTTTGTTTGATAAAGTTATCAGACCGTTTCAGTCGCGCAACTTTGAATTCAAGAACGACCAAGTTCTTTTAAGCTTTATAGTAGTCGAGTGAACTTATACTGCTCCCACCAAAGTTCGGACCCAGCCACGTGCTTGCGTTGCACTAGCAGCTACCCAAAGGACATCAAAACCCACAACTAAACCCAGCTAACAGCCTACCACTGCAAGTTTTCTTCGAACCAAGCCGAAGGGCGGAGCTCCGGAGCAATTCCCTGGCAGAGAAAGCCACCGGCCGACGGCCATCTCAACCGAGAACGCACGAAACTCAGCCAGCGTGAAGCCGGCCGAACACCAACCGGCTGGAGAAACAACAAGCAGTAAGGCTAAAACACCCTACATTCTGTGGTTGAGTTGATGTCCAATAGTCTTTTAATCCGTTAGTTTAATCCTAGCCAAATTTCAGAATCAGAATCAGTTCTGAAATTTGGCTAGGATTAAACTAACGGATTAAAAGACTATTGGACATCAACTCAACCACAGAATGTAGCGTGTTTCCTTACTACCTATTTATTATCATATAACTTGCGTTTATTGGTTCGCTTCTTAATCTTTTCCACAATAGACCACTAAATTCACATTTAACTCCATTTTCATTGATGACATCCTGTTTGTTTAATCATTGTTGTTGTATGTCTTTGATATATTTACTCTACTCTACTATATTTAGCTTATCTCACTTTATATCCACCTTTAGTTATTTAATAAATTTCACTGTAATCACAGGAACTGTGTGTGTGTGTATTGTTTGACTCCAGGTCACTGTAACGGAGGATTTACGCCTTCGATATGAGATTGACTCATTGACTTTATATAAATGATTAAGCAATTACTACTAACTGATCACTAGGAATATGTAATATGAATTGTGTAATTGTTAAACCCATAATGTTACCTAGGGAGTCCGGAGACCATGGGCGAACTGAATTTCCGGTGGTGCCCTTAACGAGCATTTATGAATTAATATTTTGAATATTAATATTCACAATTTGTATTAAAAGTAAAGTAGGTATGCTACAATAATGTAATTCTTATTTTATATATAGTTTTTAGGATTATTCTATTCTAATTTTACATATTTGCATTTATGTTCTGTGTGTAGCATGAAGGGTGACTACAACTTTAACATCATTGTGCAGCCCTGCGTTCTAGAATGACAAACCTTGAAAGCCTTCCTGTTTACAGATCTGCTGTCTTCATTTGCTCTTGCTGCCGTTTGCTGCAACAGTTCCTCTGCTTATTTTACATTAAAATCCTTTCAGTGGTTGAAGGGGCATTATCTCATGAGAAGACAGCAACAAGTAGTGTTGAGTTCATGAACAGCAGTACAACACAGCAAAAAGTATTAGTAAGAATCAACCCAACCAACGCTCCACCCTCTCAGCCCAAATTAGGTTATTTCTAGCTCAAGACAGCAAAAATATAAATGTAGCTGTATATAAGTCCATGTGCACCAGTACTATCCTACTACAGAAAATCCATGGAATCCACGACTATATTTACATATATTCAGTGTTACTGATAAATGGTTGACCATCTCCTTATTTCAGTTTCATTGGCAAATTCAAGGGCTGATGGAGTGTAGCATCAGGTTAAACACTCACATTTGTATAACACTGCTCTAAAATACACTTGCTTCAAGTCGTTTGTGACAATACGACAGCACAAAGAAGAGCTTGACTTTTTAAACTGGTGTAAAAACAAATTTGATGTACTTGTACTTTACTTGAGTATTTCCATTTCATGTAGGGGTGTGGAAAATAATTAATTCATAGATGCATAGAGATGCGGACCTGGACAATTCTGAATTGATTCACAAATGTCAATGATCGATTATCTAAAGGTTAATTGATAACAAAATGTTGTTGCAGACTGCGGTCTGGAAACTGAACAGGAAAGCCAACAGGTACTCAAATTAATAAAAAATGCCATTTTTCACAGTGCCTGGTGCTCAGTACAAGATTACAATAATCAACTTACAAGACAAGACACAAACATTTAACTATACAAGATCAGACAAAAGAGCAGATTTATTAATGTGGTTTGGCTGGAGCATTGTAAAGTGCATAGTTCAACCTGTATCTGACTTTATACTAATAACAGCAGCATCAGAAATGAAAATAACAACAACAGAGTTCAGTAGTTATGTTATGTTGCTATGTCAAGTTAGCTACATTTATAGGTAGTAACGTTAAATAGCTGCATGTCATTTTTACCTACTTGGTTGGATCATTACAAATAATTGGCTTTAAAAGTACTCACACAGTGAGAAAAAATACATCTTGATCCTATTCGTTTTGCCATCCCATCATAGCCCTTATAATTGTAATGAGGTGCCCATAGATTCCCACCCCTAGAGGTGATGCTTCATGATATCAAATCGATGACATGATTGACAGGATAATCGTAATTTTCTGTTCCACTATATTTGTCTGAATGTTAAATAGGTGGTAATATGCTCATTTTCAGGTTCAAACTCCTATTTATGGGTTGTACCAGAACAGGTTTACATGGTTTCATTTTCAAAAAACACCATATATTTTTTCATACTGCACATTGCTGCAGCTCCTCTTTTCACCCTGTGTGTGAAGGCTTCGTTTTAGCTATGGAGTGATACATCTTGTCTCTAAATGTTGGGAGTTGCACATGCGCAGTTCCTAGTTAAGGACTACTAGCCAATCAGAAACAGAGAAGGCGGGCCAATGAGAAGCCGGTATCATTTCAGCTGTACATGTTGCCGACCAGCTTGGCAACATAGACTGGAGCAAGAGTTTCAGAGTGGTGAGTTATTAATCTGTAACAAAAGTATCTTTCATCCATAAAGTTTTAACTGAGCTCAGTCTCTACATCACAGGAACAACTTTATTGACTGCCTGGAGGGTAGCTAGTGTTTGGAAGGGAGAGGAGAGGTGTGTGCTGGGGCTCAGTGTTTTTCCACCGGTGTTTTTGAGGGCGTGTCGGACTAGCCGCTTGGCGAGCGTTATATGACGCACGTTTTGCTTTCATCCCTGTGATGTCACAGGGATGAAAGGGAGACAGCTGGACTTTTCGCGGTTTTCAGAATGAGTACAAAGCAGGGGTGAGGCAAAACGCAAGACACAGAGCAGAGATTCAGTTCAGGGAATTTTAATCCAAACAAATACCAGGTTCTTAGGCTTACAGACAGTAGACTGGAACATCCAAATTGACAGAAGGGTTGTACAGCAACAGGCAGACAGAACACTCTTCCAAACAACATAACTGAGTGTAAACACACTACAATGACCGGACTGAACAGAAAAACATATATATATATATATATATATATATATATATGTGTGTGTGTGTACATTTTTTTTTTCATGTATACACAGGGACTAACGAGCAGGGCGGGAGCAACACAGATGAAAAGGATCAAGGCTAACGAGGCAGGAGACAGCAGGGGGGAACAGAGAGGCAGGCAGAATGATTACTGGGGGAACAGACATAAACTAAAACACAGAACTAAACCAAAGATACAAGACAGGAAAGATGCTAAGAGAGCAAAACAGAACATGCAAATGAACCATGGAGCAAACAAGGCTAAATAGAGAACACGAGACAAGGAACAAACCAAAAAAGAGAAAACATGGACCAACTACTAAACTACTGAAGTCTAAACTAAACAGGACAGCAACAGGGAATCTAACGCACGGTATAAGCAAACAAAACAAACAGGGACCGAACTAATAACACAGAATAAGGACAAGATAACAACACAGATAAATAACAAAAACAAAAACAGATTAACACAGGATGATAATAACCAAACTGACAACAAAAACAGCAGAGCTCACAATAAACACAGATTGGACACAGGGCAACAGACAAGACAGAAACCCAAAACACAACAAACCAAAATAACAGATAATCAACTGACCAAAAACAACTAAAACATGGCCGACAGGCAGAATGTGACAGGACTACAAACGAGCTGTTTTCAGGCAGTACAGAGCAGAGTTTTCTGTGGGAGATGGGATCTCCCTTTGGGCTGGACTTTGGGCTTTTTCACTTTGCAAACCTATTAAATGCACAAAAAAGGTATATAACTCAATAAAGGAGAGGGGGAAAAGCCAAAAAGCATAATACTACCTCTTTAAGTTACTATTTGGTAATTTTGTCTCTGAGAAACTGAAGGATTGATTGGCCTACTGTAAAACAGTTATTGGACCCAAATACAGGGCAATAGTGGGAGTTAAATTCAGTTTGCAAGGTTTATTTAACCACAAAGTCCAACCGAAGGCAGTATTCCATATAAGTAACAGAAATCCAGAAACACAGCAGGATAATCCTGTGTTCCAAACAAAGAGCATGGACAGAACACTCAACTAAAGATCAATCAGACAGAGACTGAACAGACATGAGGGCTCTATATACTGACACAAACGAACAGGTAGGGGGGAATCTCCAGGTGCAACACATTAAGGAAAATCGGGCACAACAGGAAAGAAAGCTAGACACAGACTACAGACACAGACAAACTTCAAACAGGAAACAGGCAGACGCACAGACCAAAACAGAAAAAACAGACCCTGATATATAATATACTGTATATATAAAAGTGACAGAGGACATTAAACCCAATTAGTACTTTTCCTTTTAAGACTTTTAAGTACATTTTACTGATAATAGTTAAGGATCTAAATGCTTCTTCCACCACTGTTTACTGTACAGCTCTTTCATTTAAATAACATATTGTCATATCATATTGTACTGTACTGTGTCACATGAAGGGACTAAAAACTTTGTTATATTATACAACCTCGTGCTGTACATCGACAAATAAACAACCTTGTACCTTTGTATAAAGTTTTTTTATTTCAAATTTGTTAAACTTTTTTTCTCTTTAATCTTCTTGACTTGCAGTACTTGCTTTATCTTTCTTTATATGTTCTACTTACAACAACACACAATACATATGCCAGTGACAGTGTAGTTATCTATTACCATTTCATTAGCCTTTACAAAAACCACTAGAGCAGTACTAACTCTGCTCTGCTAACTAGCCACATGTAGTTACTTTTCACCAGAGCCAAAGTCCTTATTCCACTTCCTGGCTAACTACAGTTTCATCATAATCTCTCATTTTGTCTTTGTCTTATTGTTCTTTCTGAGAAAGTTAAACATGTTCCTGGACTTTAATATCCCTATTCTAAAATAAATGAATGGAATTTGTGATCTTAACTCTTCCATATCATTGATGTGCATTCTCTTCGAATGTGATTCTTCCTGATTGTTTAGCTTTAATCTCTGCTGTCTAAAAACGTCACCGTTCATTCCTCTCTGTCCTACTTGTATTACAGCCACGTCTGAACTAGCCTCAGCAACTCCACTTGACTCAACTCACTGACACTCAGCCCATTCTGTCCAGCTGGTGATGTTTAACCCTTGATTGTCTATGTTTTATGGGAATTGTGTGTTGTGATAAACCCCCAAAGCAGAAATATTAAATTAACAATATATTGCATATATTACAAAAAACTTTTCCTGTCTAGACAAACTGAACGCACTGCATGAGAAGATTTTATTTTATGTAGCATGTCACAAAAGGCACCATGGGACACATCCTGGCTTCATCATAATGACATTTTGGAATGTTCTGTTTACCACATAAATGGAAATGCTTTGCTTTTTTTTCATAATGTTTATTCTGTGTGCAATGTTCAACTGAAACTCAGATGACTTGGCAGTGCACACTATCATTTGTTTTCAGAGGACATGAGATTATTCTGAAATGTAAATTTTCGCTGGGGTATCCTTCTAAAGCAAATTTAGCTGCACATCAAATTGTATCTTTCTGTTGATGAGACCTTGTTGCATTTCCTGTCTTCCTCAGGTATGTATGGGCCCGACGAGGGCTGGGCGTCAGCCTACACAGAATGCAGAGAGAGAAACCAGTCACCAATCAACATTGTGGACCAGGATACCAAAGTATCCGCAGACTTTCAGGAACTGACACTGGAGGGCTTTGATACGGAATCTTCTAATAAGACATCTATGAAGAACACTGGCAAAACAGGTAAATCCACTCAGACAGTCGCATAAGTACTGACGTTGAGGGCAGGCTGTGAGTCCGTGGCGCTGATCATCGTTGTACTGTATGTCTGTATGCCCGTGTGTATGGGAGACTGGGTATGGTTGTAACATGTAAGATGTAACGACACCAATTCCACCAATTAGAAATAAGAAAGGAGGTGATCATTTCAGTATTTACCTACTTCCTATCCGATCAGGCATGGTGGTTATCAAGTCTGCAAACAGTTACATTCAGAATATACAGAGAAAAAAATTATTTTGAGATCAGATTATTAAAATTTTTTTAATAATAATGATAAAATAGTTTGACTTATATTAGATTGAAATGTAGTTTCTTAGGCAACATGTGATGCATTTTTTCCTTTCTAATTTCAAACCCCTATGCTAAAACAGCTAGCTAAACAATGACTGACAGGGGTGGGGTGGGTTGTAAAACTTCTTTAAAAAGTGCTATACATTCAACTATGGACTTTCTTGATTTTAAGATTTTACAGAGTGCCCTTCGCAGTCTGGGCCCACCAAACTTGCACTCCAGGGTTACTAGCATTCATTTGTCTGCACTGTGACCAGTACTTCCCATTCACATGTTGTTCACATGTTGGCGTGTGCATCGGCACTCGATCTTTTCCATACTCGGTCTCCGCCTGTGGAGAGGGCAGAAAAAGTCCCAGTACGCCATAGAGTAAAATATAGAAGTGCTTGTACTGCATACCGGTGAGTACTGGCCCACTTCAGGCACTGACTGTGACTCTGACTAAGCATATACACGCACCTCTTTTTTGTTAGACCTAAGGATGTACAAAGATGTTGTTTAATTAAGTACATTTTAGTAGTGTTTATTTAGTATACTGTTAAGTAAATTTATTCTATAGATAAATTTACATACACATACTGTACATCCATGCGAGTCATCAGACAGTCACAGTTAGAGAGAAACATGGTTCTTTCATATCACTACCTGATTTTGAAGCATATCACGTGGTGTGGCATCTATTTTTGCTTCTTTTGTCTTATTGATAACAACTTACCTCATGTTACATGCTACGCTGCTGGTGTGGTATAACAATATAACACTTCCTAGACTGTAGAAAATGTTGCCAGTGAACATTATCAACGCAGCAATAACATTTCCTTCAAATCACATTTGGCAAAATTATTTAGTAGTCTGTAAACATAAACTTAGGGCATACATAGTTGATTGCTGAGATGTGGAACATGGCAGCATAACTAAAAAGTACTCCCTGGTTCAATTTTACTGAACTTACCATAGTTGTGTGCTCAAAGTTGTCTTCTGCAATGAAGGATTATGGCTTCTGTAGAACACCTAGAACACCTTTTATTTTTGTTGGCCAACTTTTGTATTGAAACTGAGTATTTTTTGTTTGCTTGCTGGGATCCAGAAGAGGAGGTTTTTGTTGAGATATGAACTCCTGTAGAGATCTGAACTGAGATAAGGACTCAGTCGTTGGTGGTTGAACTATGGATTTTGTATTGCACACCTACTGTTATAATACACCGTGGTGAATATTGTGTTTCTTGTCGTCTGTCGGCAGCCTACCTAATGATATTAAATGATATTATTTCATGCAATAACTTGACTCTCAAATGATCATTCTGTGAAAATATTATAATGTGATGTATACGATATTATAATGTTCTTCTCCTCCACTGCTCATCAAGCAACCCATTTAATTCTGTATTTTTCCAGTCTGCTTCCTTCTTATCATGTCTGACATATAGGCATATATTATATATATTATTATTATTATATACAGTGATAATAATAATATTGATCGTGCATCTTCAATTGAAATACCCGGTTGTTAAGTAAGTCTTGTACTGAAAGACAACGGTTCTTTTCTGCATGTAAAGATGCATGTAAAGTTTTTGTGTAAATAAACTGAACATTGAATTACAACCTTATTTACAGTAAATTAAGTGTCATTCCTTCATTTAGCACATACATTTTTAAAAGTGGCAGATAAAATTTATTAGTGGCAGTGAAAAAAAGTTATTTTCAGACCCTGGTACAATGTTATCATAACTGATAGAAATGACGGGGAAAACACTTAAAAAAAGATCCACGGGGTAATAAACCTGAATTATTGTTTGAGATCTTTTTTTAATCATGTTTCACTTGTTATTGAGCATCACATTTACCAAAATTAAGATATTGATATGTGGTCATAAACTCCAAATCAGCCAGTCATGTCATGTCAGTCAGTCATTTTTCAAAGATATTTTGCCAGTTGTTTATGACGGTAACTATACTTTTTAACTATATATTGCTGCCCATGACAGGCCATAGTGCTAAGAAAGTGAAAAGCTGAAGAGTGACACCTCTAATAATCCCAGCTCATATTGGCAGTTGGTCCCCCACTCGTGATTACAAAACAAGACAGGTGCAATATGCAGCAAGTCATTTATGATGAAAATTACACATCCCATTTTCATTCAGACATGGTGCACCCGTATTAGTACAAGTGCCATGGCAGGTGTCACTGCCTGTAGGATTCAGCACTGGGCCATCTGCATTCGGCTTTCTTGGCATCTTGAGGAACCCTCTTGTCAGCCACAGGTATTTTTCACAATTCCAGGTTGTCACTAAGATGGATGATCCTTTCCCCTCAGTGGAGAAATGGAGTTGAAAGGCTTTTGAGATGCAGAAGCCTCAGGTGGTTGGCATTGCTGTTGACAGCACTTTGACTGCAGCCCAGAGCACAGCTCTGACACAGTGTTCAGTACTAGAATGTTTTACATCACAGAGTTAGCTCAATCAAGGATGTGTGAGCCATATGTGATGACACATTGCCAATGTGTAGGTTTACTGTAGTTTCACTGAGCAGATTTTGTTATGCAAACTATATGCTATTAGCCTTAATGTACTGTGACCCCGGGAGCACAATGCACTGCAGCTTAAGAAAACACATATAATTGGCAAAACACAAATTAAGAAAATATCTTTCCCAATTTAACAACACAGTCACAACACAACACACATTTAGGAAAAGTGCTGCAAATACAGAAAACACAACCAAATACATAACTGCGCTGTGAATACGAAAAACAAAATAAAACAGAAAAGCACTACAAATACACAAAAGACAACCAAATACAGAAACATGCTTCAAATACAAAAAACTCGAGCTAACACAGTAATGCACTGCAAATATACAAAACACAAACAAATACAGAAATGTGCTTCAATTACACAAAACGTAAGCTAAGCTAATACTGAAATGCACAGCAAATACACAAAAAACAACTGGATACAGAAAAATGCTGCAAATACACAAAACACAACCAAATACAGAAACACACAACCCAATACCGAGACGTGGTGCAATTACACACAAAACACAACTAAATACATAAATGTGCTGTGAATACAAAAAACAAGCTAACACAGAAATGCGCTGCAAATACACTAAACACAACCAAATACAGAAATGTGCTGCAAATACACAAAAAACAACTGGATACAGAAACATGCTGCAAATACATAAAACACAACTAAATACAGAAATGCGCTGTAAATGCACAAAACACAAGCTAATGTAGAAACTCACTGCAGGTAGCATAGATGACACACCGGCTGGTTTGGCCTGGAATGGACCGACCGTTCAGGAAGACTCCTGATGACCAGTCCGTCCTTGGCTACATTGCGATTGCTATTGCATGTTGATGGATCAAACACTGATTAAATGCATGAAAAATGTGTTTGTCTTCACCAGCGTAATGCTCAGGAAAGAAACAGTGTGACATGCTCATCCTGAAATAAGCTGTCAGTCATCTCCAAATGCTTCTGAGCTGCATTACAGCACATTCTGTAACAGTCACACAGTGCAGCTCCTCGCTAACTGTCATGGCCTCTCTTTCAAGTTCTCACTGTGTGTCTCACTGTCAGTGTCAACTTTAAATCTGCTCTCATGACAGGACAGAAAACTGTGCTACCAGAAGAGTATAGTGTATCAATAGGGTTTATGATGAGTAGTATATTTTGGCAAACGAAATTTTGAAAGAAAGATATCAGTCACTTGATTGTAAGATATTAAATTCTAAAAAATAAAAAAATGTCAAATACATTAAAGCTGGCATCAAATGTCTAGTCAGATTCATCATATTGATGAATAATTGTTTTATAAATTATTGATTTAAATAAAAATAAAAAATTTATTGCTGCTAGCCCATGTGAGAGTAGCGTCGTCAGACCCACTTATACTGTGTGTTCAGCAGCATATGGAGGCTGTCAAGCAATAACCTGTTGGATAGGGGACAATTCACAATACATGTACTGCAACAATGCATTCATTCTGAATTATCCCCTCTCAAATAGTATTATAGTAGCCTGTTTGAACATCCTACTGTAGCAGTAGCCTACAGCCTACCTTTATTGTGAACTGTCCCCATACATAATTGCACATGCATTTGAATATATTATTTTCATGATACAATTTGTAATATTTGCTTATTGAATTGTTGAAAATGTATTCACCATCACATGATTACACACTATTTCTGATGACAAAATGTGTTTAAATTGTACAACACAGAATTCAGAAAAATTTTAACAGAAAACACAGAATCTGGCAAAAAATTAAACGGAATTTTGTATTTTATAGGGCCCTTTCCATGGTTTCATCGCCCATTATGTGAATGTAGCATAACTGTAACTCCAAGAGGAGGTAGGAACTTTAGCAATAAAAATGTCGAAGAGGAGCGGAGAAGGTGACGAACATTAACAGGCAAAAATTAGTGCGTTGTGTTGATGACGATGGGCGCTCAGCGACACTGGTGGTTTCGAGGGGTCAACCACACCCCTGAAAAAAATCCTTAGGGGAAGCACTGGGACCCGGTACCCAACCCAGCTCCAGGACCGGTATCTACTCCTGCGAGGGGTTTCGCGATCAAATGCTGTCATCCATTCATTCATACAGTGTAGGCCAATAATAAGTTGCAGTGCTTTTCTTGATCACTATTTGTTCTGTGGCTATGGGTATACCGTGTATGCTACTTTGCATTGATTTGTTACTGATACTGGCTGAAGCTGTTTTGGTTGTTTGAGAGCAGGAGACAACAGACTGTGGCTTGCTTATGAGAACAACAATGTGGATGCAGTTGGTAAAAACAGGGATGTACGGTCAGGAGTTGTTACTGTGGCCACCTGATTCACTAGGTTTACAGAAGCAGAAGATGTAGGCAAGGATGTTGAATAATTTAAAAAACCCGATGCTGAAAGGGAGGCTAGCAGCACCAGACTGGCAGTGGCTGGTGGCAAATCATGGCATAGTGGTAGCTTGTGTCAATGTGTGTTAGGTTGATGTCCCAGCATGATGTGCAGTCATGTGGCCAGATACATTGTTAAAGACAACATTCTGCATCATTTATGTGGATGTCCAGTGAGCGTTGATGGTAAAATTCCCCCTAGTGCATGCTATATTGATAGAGAAAGTGGAGTTATCCTGCTTGCAGAACCATGCTGGCAGTACCTACATGTACCAGGATGCATTGCGCCTAAGCTTCTGACACCATGATACACCCAGTGAGCCACTACAGCTCTGAGCAAGCTAGCTGCTGGCTCAACACGTTCTCACTGAAGACGTCCTATACGGACCCCTGGTCAAGACCCCTTGGTGTCACTTTTGAACGCACTGGGTACTACTTTTTTGAACGGTTAGGCTCTGGTGAGAGCCCCAGCACAAGGTTATATCTGGTCACTACATGTAGCACATGCATACCTGGTGACTGTAGCACTGTTGGGTTGCTCCCTGCTGTTCTGGAGTAGGTTATTTCTTTCTTTGCCTTGTAAAAATGCTGTCTGAAGAGACTCCTGCCCTCTGCTCTTCCTTGCTGCCACTGTGGGTGAATGGATCTGCCTTGAAGGGCCAATATTGGAGAAATTAAACTTGTGAAATTGTGGCTCTGGAACTCCATCCACAGTGGGACTCTGATAAAGGAGTTGACACAGAGGCAGGGAAGTAAATTCACAAACCTAATGATTTAACCACCAACTACATCATGCCTCTGCTCAGACCATCCGAAAGCTGTAGTGTTCATCTGTATTCTCATTGATACCTTCTTTCTTACACATCGTTATATATATAGGATATTATATGCCAAATGTTCTGGGAAAACACCCTAGAATGCTTGCTATTTATAAAGCCTTGTATTTAGTAGTTCCTTAACGCTCAGGCTGTCTTATACAGTTATCACAGTCAAATGTCAACTAACTGTCAAAACAGTTCCACAGAGGAAACAGTGAGCAAAATTAAAATTATGGCTCATGCAGCTGTTTATGATTCCCTGTGGTTCAAGGCATGTGGTGTCAAAGAGCTAATTTGCATTCTAGTTGAGAAGTGAGGGTGACAAAAATAGTAATTTTACCTCTGTAGTCTACCGCTGCCTCGATTGGTAAGTTTGTGTTATTGTGTGACTTTGGTGTTTTTAACCCTTTAATTGGGTTGGGATTGGTGGGAATTACATTCACAGATTGATTTTTTATAAACAAATTCTTATTGATTTTACTGATTATCATGAGAGCTTGACAGCTTCGTCAAAAACATTACATAACGTTGAATTAAATGGTGTTCCGTTGGGAGACCTTACTTAACGGTGAGAAAAGTATAAATCCAGTAATACAGAAGGGGACATGATAATATAGATAGTAACATAATGTTAATAAGTAAGATTATTATTTTTTTAGGGAGTAATAACTAACTAGTAATATATTACAATTTCTGATTAACTTGCCCTACACTGATTATGACTATTGACTGCGATAATAATCATAATATCTGGTGGAAAAGAGTATTCCCATTTCATGACACTTTATACCTCCACTCTACTTCTACATTTTAGAGGGAAATATTGTGCTCTTTACTCCACTATATACATTTTCCAGCTATAGTTGCTTTTCAGAAATGTATTTACATTCGAATCACATGATCAGTTGATACTTCTTCCACTACTGAAAATAATACACTGTGGTAGTAAAATGTATACAACGTTGTGATTTTAAAGTGAGAGAGATGATGCCCAGGACCATTCCATCACTTACAAAAGGGCTGTATGGGACATGTGGTTTCCCAGATTGCAGTTCAATTCAGTTTTATTTATATAGCACCAATTCACAACAGCAGTTATCTCAGAGATTAGATTAACCATGGGGAAACTACTCCAGTCTGTCAGAAGTGAAAAAGTACAGTATGTTACTACTCCAGAAGTTAGAGTAAATTTATCACTATTCTTTTTAAAAACTAGTGAAAAGTGACATATTTGGCTTTAGCATCCTTAAACATTTAAAGCATTTAACAAGTCAACCCCTGACTTTATGGTTGCTCTGATAGTAAACATTATCACAGTGTGGCCATTAAAGTTCAGAAGGGTTGAAGAAGAAAGTATCCCTCCGTGCTTGCAAATTCCCTTAGCAGTCTTGTTGCTGTACCCGTTTATGTTGTCAGTTTTGGAAGCAAATGTCCTGTCCACCTCTAAGTCACTGCATTAGGAGCGGGTGGCAGCATGTAGCTGAAAAGTGAGGCATCCGTTTGTCTGAGTGCAGGTAGCTCAATCAAGCGTGGCGAACACATTGTGTGTTGTCATCCCCTGTGGGAGTGGACCAACCAGCTGACCTTCGGGTAGAGGATCTCCAGCACTGGCACCCTCTAGCATAAACAGCAAGATGACAGTGAGAGACACAGATAGAGCGAGAGAAGATGTCATCATTGCAGTCAATATGAAATATTCCCTGATGCCTTTGAGCAGAGTGTCTCCAGGGATTTAGGAACTCAAACCCCCTTGAGGCCACCCAGGCTATTCGGAGAGAAAAAAATAAGTGATGGTGATGATGGCCACCTGCAAAATAAGAAACACAGCAGAGCAAATTTAAATGAATTTGAGATACCACAGCATGTAGAGAGCCGTGTAAAAATGCTAACAAAAACAACAGCTGTGAAACAAAATGGTGCTCAGCTTCTGCTCTTCCACCGCTACATAATGCATGGCAAGTAAGACAAATGTCCGGGCATTTTTGCCACAAATTATGTATGGATTCTGCACTGTTTCTGAATGACAAATGATCCGTGGAGGGATCACCTGGTGGAGATGCTGCTAAATGCTGTGATGGAGCTGTGAAGGCAAGCAGGACGGGGCTGGATAATCCCCCCACCTCCTGCAAAGACATCACTGCAGTTTTCTTCAGCGTGTAACTTTAACTACTTAAATTTGAATGTGGAGATAACAACAGAAGTTCAAAATGGGTTTTGGCAAAAATGCGTTTTGTGATCCTGGCATACATACATACCCAACATCAACTACAGCAGTTTCATGTACTGAAATATGACTATACCAACCAGCCTGTAAAGAAGAATATCTGCAACTCCATCAATCTAAAAATAAAATAACTGAAATATATCATTGGGTTATAGACTATTCAGGACAGCTCTATTTGAAATTTACCTTGTGCGTTCACGCACAGTTAGTGGGAGTTTTGATGTCATTTTAAGGACCTGTATATGATTAAAGTTATGACATTACATTTCCTCAGAAGTGAGGTCCAGTCATTATTTGATTGGATATTTTTCTGACATTGAATATATTGGACAATTAAGTATTATTATACTGGAAACACCATTGTGGTGCTATTTGTGTTGTCCTTATCCCTTCATCGCATGCTTTAATTTAACTATATATTGATCATACTGTATCATTACTGACTGGCAGATTGTGGCCAGCTGGGTGCAGGCTAGTCTGTTTCCTCAGTTCAGCTATTCGTTGCTGGTTGGAAAATGGCCTTCCAAGTGTGTGGCTTTTGCCATGCAGCTATGGAGATGGCCATCACGAAAGCTCCCCTGCCTGGGGGTGGCACATTTTTTGGAGGATATTGAAAACCCATGCAGTACTGTTACTAAACTCCCTCTGGAAGAGCCCGTTCATTGAGCCAGGAGGTGGAGAAATCTGCATGTGATGCGATAGCAGCTCTTCCTCCACCTGCCCAGTTGAGGGAAGACAGACACGTCTATAAAGAGAACAAGAAATGCCGACGGCCTTTCAGACAGATTGGGTAAAATCAAGGCTCAGCGTTCTGTCTGGCACAGTCCCAGAGCTACATGACCCAACTCCCATGATTGGCTGCCTTCATATCAAGATCAAGATCAATTTTATTTTCCCCTAAGGGAAATGTGTCTTGGGCATCAGTGCTGCACAAGGCTGAAATAACAATAAGTAACAAATATGGACTTCACAATCATACACATCATACAGCCTGTACCATACATTTACAGTTTATTACTCAAGCATCTGAGACACTACCTCTATCAGTAATTGATGACTAAATAAGTAAAACCTGAATGATACTAAAACCACTGAATGATTCTGTCCAATTGCACTTGAGCTCATAAAATAATGAACAATAGAACGAACAATAAAATAACTACAGCCGCAAATTCTAAAAATATAATAACTCATTTAAGATCAAGATTGTTATGGAATAGCAATCACAATCAATATTAAACTTTATTTCATAATACTAACAATAAAATGCTAGAAGTGCTTCAAGACAGCTTGTTTTGTTTATTAAGGAGAGCTATGGAAGTAGGGATGAAGGACAGATCCAATCTGGTTTCTGTAAAAATCATTCCACAGAAACTGCATCACTTCAGTCAGCTGACTCTAAGCAATACACAGATTGGGTTCTCTTGGACCTTTCATCTGCTTTTGATACTGTTGATCATAATATTATGATAAATAGACTCCATGATCTGGTTGGGATGTCTGGAACAGTTATAAAATTGTTCTCATCCTACCTTTTTGGTAGGAAGTTTTAGTGTTTATGTAAATCAGATCATGTCTGAAACTGCAGGGTTGTTGTGTGGGGTACCTCAGTGTTGGGACCCATCCTGTTCCTTTTGTATATATTTCCTCTTGGACAGATAATTACTCAATTCACTGACATATTTTACCATCTGTATGTTGATGACATTCAACTGTTCTGCTCGTTTAAGGAAACTGAGTTCCTTAATTTGTCTTCTTTAATTAAGTGCTTGACTAGTATCAAGCAGTGGTTATGTGACAACTTCCTGCTTCTGAACTCAGAGAAAACAGAAACACTAATTATCGCCTCTGAAAGTAGAATCCCTCAGATTAAACAGCATATTGGTGACTTAGGCTCGTCTCGCCGAGCCTTAGGAGCTTAGGTGTTGTTTTTGATTCAGCAATGTCCTTGGAGTACCACACTAAACAATTAGTCAGAAACTGTTTTTTCCAACTGAGGAATATTTCCAAATTAAGAACACTGGTGTCAAAGGGTGAGTTGGAGATGATCATTCATGCTTTTATTTCAGCCTGGAGCTTAACCGTCTCCATGATACAGCTTCATACTCCAACCCGTAGTCTGAGGTCATCAGGTCAGAAGTTGTTAGTGGTTCCCCACACTTATTTTAAAACCAGGGGGGATTGATAATTTCAAGCATTGGCACCTAGCCTGTGGAATGCATTGCCTCCCTTTCTACATTGTCTTAATTCTGTCGATTCGTTTAAAAAGCAACTGAAGACGCTGCTATTCCAGCAGGCTTTTAGTTAGACGAGGGTTTTTAATGGCTTTTGTTCTGTTTTCCATATGTATTTAAATTTTTCTTATGCATTGCATTTTACTATGTTGTATAGTTTTACATTTTATTGTGAAGCACACAAACATGTTAAACATTTTAATAAAAATGCTGCCTTTCAAGATGTTGAACACCAAATAAATTTTGGAATCCATCTAGAGAGGGGAATAGTTCACTTCCCTCGATTTAGAAGATACATACTTCCATGTCTTCTGCCCAGACCACAGACTGCAGAGCACTTTTCAGGGGCAGGCCTATTAATTCAAGGTCCTCCCATTTGGCCTCTCTTGTCACCGAAGGTTTTTACCAAGGTGGTGGTGCTCTATCCCCCCTATAAATGTCCGGCTTGAAGATCCTTTTTTACTTAGATGACTAGCTGATCTGTGTCCCAAATCGCAGTCAGGTTGTGCAGGACATGAGGGTCATCAATCACATACAAACCTTATGGTTCAAGGTGAATTATAAAAAAGAGCAGCAGACCGTAGACGATCCACCAGCCAGATCAACTGGACCAGGTAGCATGGTGGGTACGGTGATCGCACAGAGGAGAAGAAAGAGAGCTGGGATAGGAGCTATATTGGCCCAACTTGTACTTAATGACGCTACTAAAGGTTCGGTCTGGACAAAGTGGGACTGTTAGAGCAAGACTCCAGCAAGATGAGATGATGCTTGGTGCTCAAACACAGTCAAGATGGACAGACTTTGTAGATGAAACAAGATGAAAACATTTTATCATCTTGTTCCTGCTTTTTACATTCTCTCCAGACACAATTTCAAAAAATGCACTGCAGAATGTTCAGGGTGTATGTAAATAACTATGTATTGTTTTATTTTTTATAGGTTGTCAGGTATGCAGGATAAGTGCTTGATGATGGATGGATGGAATAGTTCATTTGGGAGTGTAGATTCAACTTTCTTCCAGCCTACAGTACTCAACTTTAAAAGATCACTGCTCTGACATACAGAATGTGCAGCCACAGACTCCATTCAAGCTTCATGTGCTCAAAAGATGTTGATCTTTCAAAGTTTTAATTTGTGTGTCCCATGATTACCTGGAGTGAGTAGAGGCTTTGGGAAATCAGAAAAAAAAATGTCTAAATTGCTGTGTTGTGCAGATTCATCTCCATAAGCATAGGGATAAAAATGTAGCCACAAGACCTCTCTCTCTCAAACTGCCAACATCTTGCTTAATTGAGGTTTATTATTTAAGATTTAAAACTTAGCAAATACGAGCAGCCAAACAATCAGACAGGTTAAAAACAAACCCCGAGGTCAGCGCAAATCCGGTGGCAAAGAAATCTGAATGCTCATGTTTCTTGCTCTAACAAACTTAATTTTTTAGAAAGTGCTGAACAATGCTATAAAAAGAAGACTCAATTTGTAATAAACTATCCTTTAAGTCGTAATATACTATCCTTTAGAGTTCATGTTGAGGTATGGTAACACAGTTACTATTTTACCTGTGCAGTTTCATGTTCTGTGTGCAAAGTGGGCCTCTTTGCATGTTATCAGGTGTATGTAACTTTGGCCACATTGATGAAATGATGAACCGGGTCACTCTCTTTACTCAGGTGCTTCCTCTGTAAATGAGACAGAACTGTCTGATGAGGTATGGGAAGGAGGCAGATGCATTGGTTAATGGAACACAGGGATCTTTCAAAGACATTTCTGGATGTGAAAATAATGCCCCCTTTTAGTGCTCTCTATATTTCAGCATGATGTGATGGAATAAAAAAAGGGCGGTTTGCACTGGCTGAAGAGAACGATTTGCTTGCCAAATTAGCCCTTCATTTGAGAACTTGCCTTAGAGGCTGTTGGAAAATGCCAGAAATGGTGTAAACAGATATCTACCTGTAGCACCTCAAAAAAAAAACCTCAAAAAAAACAAAAATCATCCTTTTGTCTGTATCTGTCTTTTCTGATCTTAAAGAGATTCCGTGCTGTGTCCTCATATGTTTCGATTGTCTTTTCAAATGTTTTGATATTTGCTTTCATATCAAAAAGAGACATTTTTCTGTTGTATATCTTTTGAGAGGACTAATTACTATTAAGTATGTTGAACAAGATATTCTGTATGACCACTCACTATTTCTCACGCTGTCTCTGTTTTTCTCTGTCCTTCTGTCTTTCTTCTAGTGGCCATTATCTTGAAGGACGATTACTTTGTTCGGGGAGCAGGCCTACCAGGGAGGTTTAAGGCAGAAAAAGTGGAGTTTCATTGGGGTCCGAGCAACGGATCTGAAGGCTCTGAACACAGCATCAACAGCCGGCGTTACCCTGTGGAGGTAAGCACAATCTACTAAGCCTCAACATACCAAGGAAGAGCCGTCTGACAGCTTGTAGTTTTCTTTGTTATGGTGTAGATATTGACACCTCATGAGAAAGCTTCTGAATGAAGCTCTGGTAGTCTTGTCGGTTATTGGAACCAGAAAATTAAAATGTGCCACAGGGGGATGAATCTGTGTAGAGATGTCATAGGATGACCCCCATGGTTGAGTGTAAAAGGCTGAGATGCCTGTCTATCTGGGCAAATATACCCCAAATGTACCCATTTTTAGAGTTTAAGAACTTCTTCTGGACAATCTCCTTCAAAATTGTCAAGAAGCCATAGACATTACAAGAAGTTAAATTCTTAGTAAACTCTTGTTATTGTGGAAAAAATGGGATTGTATTTTAATAAAGATTTTTTTACTCAATACAGTCAATACATTGAGGGTTTTCACTAGAACCAACATCTAGTGGTCATAAGAGGAACAGCCTGGAACAAAATATGGTTTTGGTCTCTATAGCCAATTTCCCTCTTCATAAAAACTGGGGTGTGAATTTTTATATAACTTCCGCGTTTCAATTATATTAAGGCTTAAAGTTGTAAGATCATTAAGGCCATTGTGTAAGATCAGGTGGGTGCTGTCACAGGTGGCAAGCCACTTTGTGGTTTCAGCAAACTCGCTTCATTCTACACGCCGGCGGGGGTAGCTAGCGAACCAGCTGGCCAGTCATGTTCACAGACCCCTATAGTCCCACAGTCATAGAGACCACTGCAGCCAGC
>NC_060167.1:34391385-34434985 GCF_021292245.1 Micropterus dolomieu
CATCCTTTTGTCTGTATCTGTCTTTTCTGATCTTAAAGAGATTCCGTGCTGTGTCCTCATATGTTTCGATTGTCTTTTCAAATGTTTTGATATTTGCTTTCATATCAAAAAGAGACATTTTTCTGTTGTATATCTTTTGAGAGGACTAATTACTATTAAGTATGTTGAACAAGATATTCTGTATGACCACTCACTATTTCTCACGCTGTCTCTGTTTTTCTCTGTCCTTCTGTCTTTCTTCTAGTGGCCATTATCTTGAAGGACGATTACTTTGTTCGGGGAGCAGGCCTACCAGGGAGGTTTAAGGCAGAAAAAGTGGAGTTTCATTGGGGTCCGAGCAACGGATCTGAAGGCTCTGAACACAGCATCAACAGCCGGCGTTACCCTGTGGAGGTAAGCACAATCTACTAAGCCTCAACATACCAAGGAAGAGCCGTCTGACAGCTTGTAGTTTTCTTTGTTATGGTGTAGATATTGACACCTCATGAGAAAGCTTCTGAATGAAGCTCTGGTAGTCTTGTCGGTTATTGGAACCAGAAAATTAAAATGTGCCACAGGGGGATGAATCTGTGTAGAGATGTCATAGGATGACCCCCATGGTTGAGTGTAAAAGGCTGAGATGCCTGTCTATCTGGGCAAATATACCCCAAATGTACCCATTTTTAGAGTTTAAGAACTTCTTCTGGACAATCTCCTTCAAAATTGTCAAGAAGCCATAGACATTACAAGAAGTTAAATTCTTAGTAAACTCTTGTTATTGTGGAAAAAATGGGATTGTATTTTAATAAAGATTTTTTTACTCAATACAGTCAATACATTGAGGGTTTTCACTAGAACCAACATCTAGTGGTCATAAGAGGAACAGCCTGGAACAAAATATGGTTTTGGTCTCTATAGCCAATTTCCCTCTTCATAAAAACTGGGGTGTGAATTTTTATATAACTTCCGCGTTTCAATTATATTAAGGCTTAAAGTTGTAAGATCATTAAGGCCATTGTGTAAGATCAGGTGGGTGCTGTCACAGGTGGCAAGCCACTTTGTGGTTTCAGCAAACTCGCTTCATTCTACACGCCGGCGGGGGTAGCTAGCGAACCAGCTGGCCAGTCATGTTCACAGACCCCTATAGTCCCACAGTCATAGAGACCACTGCAGCCAGCATAGCAGCCGATTCCACCAACAATGGTAGAACACAACACAAATTGTAACATAAATCAAGAGACATCTGGCTCGTGATGTACAGAAACTTCTTGGCTTGTGAAACTTAGAAGCACTTTGGACAATATAAACAACAGAAGAGGGACTGTCGTTGCTTTATTATTATATATAGACATTACATTGTAAGTGTGTAATTGTGGTTACACATGTGCACTGTGCTGATGCTTATAAAGGCTCACACTTATCACTGAGCAGCATGTTTTCTGTCTGTAACAATCACCTACACATGAACACCCTGCATTCTGTATTTATACTGAGCCCGTTCTCAACCCAGAGCAACGCTTTATCAGGCTTTCTGAAAGCGTAGTTGGCCTATTTGTTGCCCTGAGATGAGAACGTGTTGTTATATTGTAGGCCTACTGTGTCCTGCTCAGAGGCACAGTATCATTAATAATCAGTGGCAGAATGCATTTATATTATTAATTGATTATCCGGATGGTAATTATTGATGTTGTGATTGTGTATAAATTAGGCCTATTGAATAACCACGAATTTAATCAAGGTGTCTTTTAATTCATTAGGTTAAATGTTTCAGGGGAAACTGAAATAATGAACTAATTTCAAAGCCTGCACTCAATTTCAAGCTTTCTATTTATTTCATCTTCTGAAATCAAAAAGACCCAAAGCATTCTAAATATATACCAGTCAATCAACTACGTTGGTAGAGAACATTTTAAAGATACTTTCAGCATTAACGTTCAGTGGATAGGTTCAAGAAAAAAACATTATTCATGTGGCATTACCCAAAAACAATTGAATGTTCTTCAGGCCCCACCTCTCACACTTTATTTCTGGCATTAAGAAATGTTCTTTTAGCATCCAGCTTAAAAGTAAATATGAGTGTGTATGGGTGTTTCTGAAAGTTTGTGTGTTGTTTATATGCAGCTGTCAGTCTCTTGAATGCTGAAATGTCAGCCATCTCTGGTTGGACGTCTCGTGGAGCTCTGCCTCTTTGCTGTGGCCGGCCAAACAGATGAATATGTATTGTTTGACATTTGGTGGATCAGCATGCTGACAGTGATATTGTAATCTTCTCCTTCTGTTCCAAACTCTTTTTGTCCTCCCAAATCTTTCCAAAAAGTTGCATAAAGCTGCCTTTGTGTCAGTGGTTGAGATAACCTAGTATGGAAATGATGCATTTGTCTTCACTACTAGTAATATTGCTGCCTGCTGGAGAAGAATTCAAAGATTCGGCTGAAAATACGAAGCCTGTATAAATGCAAGCTCTCCAGGGCTGCTGTTTTAAAATTGCTAGAGTTATTATATGCGGTCACATTTGATTTAGCAGTGATACCTCAGCAAGGAAAAGTTTCCACTTGTAGCACATGTATGAAGTGCCAGTGAAAATCATGCCTGTTTTTTCATAATGGATGACCCTCTCAGTCATAACATATAGAATAGACTGTTTCTCCAGAGACACACTCACACACCGCCTTATGCCAGATTCAATATTGGCAGTATGGCTCAGCTGAGTTGAGTGCTTTAAGGCCAAAACCGATACTGATATTTCCACAGTTAAGCTGCTGAGAGACTCGATTTTGTGCTGATTTTTGGCCTCATGTGGTGATTTTATTTCCAAATAACAAATATGGTTATGTTATGAAGCTTCACTGTGTGCAAACAGAATAACTGTAGATTTTTGCAGAGTTTATCACTTATAATAAGGTCTGTTTAAAATAGATTATATCTAGAATATCTAGAATAGAAGTAACCTCATTGCACTTATAGAGCAGGGGTCTCATTTATAAACGGTGCTTACGTACACAACAGGGCTGGAAATGTGCGTATGCCACTTCCTAAGCAAAGGTTGTGATCTATAAAAAACAAAGGGAGAATGCGCGGTCCTGTAAGTAAACTGAACCATGCCTACGCACATAGAGGAGAAATGAGAAATGGCAACTCACATGTTAGAAGGATGAAACGGTTTGAAATGAATAGGCCTACTATTGTGTAAAATAAATTGAAATATTAGTAGTATTATAGGTTTAAAGCCTTTCTGAATAAACATACACCCATTTGATTGACTTTCCCTGAAGTGCGCAAAAAACCCCACAATTTAAGATAATTTGCAGCACACAGAAAAAGATCCAGATTTAGGATAACAAACACAAACGAGATATCTGTTTCTGCAAAAGAACGCCTCAGATATGCTGTACAGTTTAATCTGGAATCATATTAATTAATTCTTGCATGCAGTGCAATTTATTCTCATAAATAAGGTGAACAGGAGGACAAATTACATTTAAATTGATGCCGTTTTCAATACGTCAGTCGAGCAAATATGAAAGCACAGTTTAATTTTGCCTATTGTTATCAGATGTTCATTGCCTTACAGAGCCAAACGCTGAGCGCCAGCGTGTAGAAGTGATGCGCTGCTTGTAAAAACACGTTATGGAAAAAATAACACTATCTTATTGTCATCTACAACAAGTCATATTTATTTTAACTCATTGTCAGCCTTGTTTAGTGAGTGGATTGTTTGTGTAGCCTAAATAAATGTTTAAACACAAGCAGAATGCGTTTGATTTCCTCTCTTTTCAAATGGGGGAATCCAAATTAGTACCTGGGTCATCCCGTCTTGCGTGTGTGTCCCCCTCCAGCCAGTGACGTCACTAATCAAGTGGGATGTCCCTTCCTGCAGATCGGTTATAAAAGGGTGGAGCTCTGGTGCCCCCTTTCCTCCGGTGCACAAGCCTTGCGTGAAAGTGCGTTTTTTCTCATTTTCTTCATGCAGTCAGGACGTATTAATATTAATGAGGGGCGTTTCACTGACCATTTATAGGCAACTACGGACATTTGAAGGGTCGGACATGGAGCTCCATCACATGTGCTACATTTAAATTTGATTGTGATGTATAAAGGGAACTTGCTTACAAGTGTGCATACGCGCATTTAATAAGTCTGAATATTTTTTGGCATACGCCATTTTTAGCTTTTGGGCGCATGTACACTTTTAGTGAGGTTTAATTACAGAGCCCCAACAATTCCCACCAATAGCAAGCACTTGGCGACAGAATTTTGATCAACTGGAGTGATTAGGCCAACACGGCATGAATGAATGCATGACGTCATATGATCACGATCCATGTGGCAATTGATGCGGTCCCTTTTAATCAGCTGGGCCCCGGTGCATTGCACTGGTTGTACCGTTAGTACTTACTCCACTGATCGTTAACATGTACAAAGGGAAATCAATCTGATAAGTATGACTTGAACCAGCTTAGAGTAGTTCCTTTAATGCCAATGAAATGTTCAAGTCTCTGTAATAGGATGTGATGTCATTGATATTGAATGCAGCACTAAGATCTAACAAGACAAGTACAGAGACAAGTCCTTTGTCTGACGCAATTAGAGGAATGATTTGTAATTTTCACCAGTGCTGTGTCTGTGCTATGATGCACTCTCTATCCTAAAAAAATACTAGATGAATGCTCACTTGGGTTAGATGAATGTCCATCATCTGTTTTCTCTATAATTTATAGAAAATACTCTCTGGTCAGTCTCCATTGTATTAAATTAATATATTTATTAACTCTTACACAGGTAATACGTAAATGCAGCAATATATCTAGATATAACAAAGCAGTGAAAGTCAAAATGTTGATTACGGTGATCTCTCTATATATATAGGTATAGATTTTCTTACAAACATCATCTGGACACTATTACTCTCCAAAACATTGTAACCCACCGGAATATTTGTTAACGGGGGGACATTACATTACATTTACATAAAAAATCAAATGTAAAGCAATTCCATGTGAGTTTTTACAGGTTGTTTTTGTGTGTCTGTGGTCGGAGGGAAAGCTCTCTACAATGTATGAATGACTGGAGTATCAGACTGTAAAGCTTTCTCAACTCTATCTCTCTTATGCTGGTTCACACAGCCACAACGTCAGCAGAGAGATAGGAGCATGGTTTGATTGCTGTCTAGTCCCTGTTTCAGCTTGATTGCCTGTCTGCTATATTGTGCAATGTTATCTCTGCAGTGACAGAATAAAAAAATATACAGAGACATATATGCATGCACACACACACAGGTGTGTACACACAGCAACAGTAGGCACAGTTAGACCATAATCTACAGGGGTTTCCATCTCATGTATAATCACAACAGAACATATTGTCCCATGTACAGCTGTATAATTCAGACATGCAAGTAGATTCAGCTTTATTTGCAGATGTTTACTACCAAGGTGGAAAATATTCATTATTTCACATCATTTTTCAGTTGAGAGCATGGACTGTTAACATGTTAAGATTAATTATTCACTCTTGATTCATCTGTTGACTTTCTTTCAATAATGAAGTTCATAGAATCTCAGAAATAATGACAAAAATAACCATTGCATGTTGGCAGAGCCGACATTGCTCTTTTTATTTTTGTTAATGAAATCCTGGCAGACAAAGACACATACATACATCCAGAAGCAGCCCAGACAAGGAACACGTGAGTGTGAGAGCTGCCATTCCAGTTTTCTTTATGGATTAGTGGATATGTGTAACTACAATGAAAAAAATTATAAACGCAACACTTTTGTTTTTGCCCTCATTCATCGTGAGCTGAACTCAAGGATCTAAGACTTTCTGTATGTACACAAAAGGCCTATTTCTCTCAAATATTATTCACAAATCTGTCAGAATCTGTGTTAGTGAGCACTTCTCCTTTGCCGAGATAATCCATCCACCTCACAGGTGTGGCATATCAAGATGCCGATGTTTGAGAGAAATAGGACTTTTGTTTACATAGAGAAAGGCTCTGATTCCTGTAGGGTTCATGTCAGTCAACAGGGCAATTGTCACTTAATTTCCCTTGATGTCATCCCTTGAGTCTTGGCATGGTTTGTTTATGCTCAGAAGAAAGTTAAGACAGGATGTTTGGATATTTTTACAGTGTGTATTTTTTTTTATCTCTCTTTCCCTTTCAAAACTCATTATGGTGCACACTGCTTTTACAACGAATAATTTTGCACTGCTTTTACCACTCATGTTGCCTGCTGAGCTGTGGTTTAGCTGAGGTTTAGCTAGAGACCCAAGCTAGTAGATTAGGGGCATTTCGCCCTGGGGTTTATGCACTTCGTTTGGGCTGGTGCTGAGGGGTAACTGTTCTTTTCATCTTAATTTCTATCATATTTTGGTTTTCTTTGTTTGTCTGTATTTCATCCAAATTTGTTTGATTTTCTTCCACCTGCTACTCTTGATGACAATATCATGCCTGGTTAATATCTTGGTCTTAGACAACCATGCCCAGCTGGGCAACCGTCCACAGATGTTGATATTTGGTTGGATATAGGTTGCAATGTTAGATAACCAAAATCCAACGTCCAAAATAGTGCTAACGTCTGACGTGGGATACAGACTACATTAGATGTTGGTATTTTGTGTTATTTCAGTTGTGGTGTTTCATACTGATGAAGAATGCTGACATGACAGTGTTACCTATATGCTATATTTAGTAAACATCAAACATCCAGCAAGCATAGCATTTTATTGTTTTTAAAGTTTGGAATGTTATTCATGTAGTGGTATTACCCTATCAAGTTTGGCCCAGTTCCCTGTCGTAGGAACAAGCGCTTGACCAAGAGTGTGCTGATCCAGAGCAACATGATTTAAGGCAGCAACCCAAAACTGAAAACATGTTTTGAAGGCAGTTAGCAGGCCGTGAGATAGATGTGGGATTATTGAGACCCTAACACGCAAACATCCAAGAGCTCCAAGTAGGAGGTTAAAAAAATTTGCATTTTACTATCATCACGGGGGAATCCTTTAGTCCATGCACATCCCATGCCTGTTAGTGATGTTTCCAGTCAGGATGCTTTTGTCATTAAATTTTTTTAATACATTTTTTTTCTTGATTTTATGTGAGTTCAAAGACAATGAAGTCATGTTAAAATAAATCTAACATGGCATGTTAGAGACTTCTAAATGAATATTCCTGTGTGGGGCCCCTATTTGAATAACATTTCCCACCAGTAGTCATGTACTAGTATATAAGTATTCCTTATATACCAATACCACTAAGGGTGCTTTGTGGTTCGGTTCATTTGGTCCGGACCAAGTGAAAAAAACGATACACTGTTGCATTTTAGTCCTGGTCCGGTTCATGTTCACACTGCAGTTTTACAAATGAACCAAGACAAGTAACCATGACGTTACACAGATGTACAGGTAACTTGTTGATTGGACAGCTTTGGCGATTGTCATCCCAAGTATACTTTACCAAATGATTTTTCTTAAACTAAACATGGCTTATACAGATCAATTATAAGATAGCTGAACACATTTCGCGGTCAGCAGATGGATTTATTAGTGGTTTAACTTTACAAATAATGCTCAGATCACATCTCTGCTATCATAAAATCCTCTGATTGGTTCGTTTGCTTTCACATCACACGTGAACCGCACCAGAGTTTGTTTGAAAAAGAGTACCGGAACCACCTCTTCAACGAGGTCTCTTGTATAGCTTAGCTACTTTAGTATGACATTAGCATGTTGCCATGCTTCTGTTATCCACTCAAAGCACCACTGTGCCTAAGCACAACCTCACAGACCTGTTATCTTGGCTGTAGACTCTGTCTCTCTTTTTAATACAATGCAGAATATGAGGATGGATCTACCATGAATAATAATAAAATAGTAATCCCCTACAGGCTGCAATACTAATTATACCCCATGATATGAAAGTGTGAGACCGAATGAACAAGCTGATGCTTTCAAAACCAAATCAGAAGAAATGTAAATAAGAGTTTATCTTCTTAGGGGCACAATGTTTTTAGACAGTTTATTTGCATTCTGTTCTTCGGCCATGGGATACCTTGTGTTGTTCACATTTTGTCTTGAGCGTGGCACTAGATGAAAGCTGATGCAAAATAGATAAGGTTCATCCTCTGGGAAGCCTAATTAAATCTCAAATCATTTTCTGACCATTTGCCCTCTGCCCTTTCTTTCTTTTTCCTTTAAATCACTACCCTTGCCTTTCCATTTAATTTCCTTTCTTTTTCTCTCGACCCAGTACCTCTCAGCAGCTCAGTGTTGGAGTGTTCTTGTGCTATCTCCGAGTGCTCCACATGAATGATGTATGATTTACAAGCCTTGCCATATAGTAATTGTAGCCTAATAGGGCCCTTGAATAGCATGATGAAGTAGGGACCCGCTGCTCCCCTACCTGCTGTTTTAAACAGTAATGCTCTGGTTAATATGCCAAGCACAACACTGCCAGGCAGCACAGCACACATTTTCAGCTAGAGTGTGACTCATCCTGTGTGTGTATGCACACACTGTGTCCTGTACATTCTCATTCAACTGTTGTGTGATTTGCATCAAAAGTCAAACATGTATGAATTCTCCCCATAGGGTATTCTCAACCAGCACATTGTGTGTTCGATTCTGCATTGTCAAGCCAGCTGTCTTTGTTTAGAGGCTAGCACAATCAGGCCGCTCCCGGCTTAAATTCTTGAGAATTTTATGCAAGCCATTAAAATGCATTTTCAAAACTAGAAACACCTATCTTGCTCTCCTCAAGTAAATTAATCACCTCAGCTGACCCCTTGAGTACAATAAATAAATTATAGTGTACATACAAGCCTAGTGGCTGTCGAAACCATGCATCTGTGAATTAAATCTGGGGTTTGAATTGTTGATGTTGACATTGGCAGAAAGGTTTGAGAAATCACAGGGAGTCCCCTCCGGAACAAATAGGGTAGCTGTGGGCGAGACACACAAAATATCTATGTGTACATTATTGAAGTGATCCTGATACAAGATTTCACCTGGGGACCTGCTTATAAGAAGAAAAGTGTAATATTTGTTCTGAATTGATGTTAGACATTGATGTGAAATGTTAGTTGAATGGTCTGCAAACAATTTTTTGATTTATTAGCATAAAGATGGATGAGTAGGCAAGTCACATCTCTCTAATAAAGGAAGGAATCTGTGGGTTTGTATTTCGATTATTTCAAGGATTGTTCAACCAATCGACTTCAAAGGGTGGCGGGTGTGTTGCTGCGGAACCGAGGGAGTGCAGTGTCGTGTTTGGTGCAATTTGAACACACGATACGTTCAGAGTAATCACGCAGGTTTGATGCAGTATATGTTAGAAACTAATGTGTGTGTGAAACGGGCTTGTAAGACTTATGTTTTATGTTAAAAGGAAGCGCTAAACATCTAGCAGGATCTCCGCCATTGTCATGTGGTTTCAGTGTTATTAATGCTGTAGGTCAGGGGTCGGCAAATAAGTATGGCATTGGCAATTTTTCTAAAGCCAGTACATGGCAGGCCAGAACACAAATAATAACTTAAAAATAACTGTTGGCTGCCCGGTTATCCACTCAATAGAGCACAGACCTTACAATCGGAGTATTGTGTGTTTGGTTTTACCCTCTTCAACAAATTAACTATGAGGAGACTTTTTCACATGCTCACGATAAACCATGTGCTGGAGTGTGTGCATCCCAGCGATTGGTCCACATCCATCAACCTATGGATGCTTCTTATCATTTCCCCAGCATCTTCAGGCAGTGGAAAATCCTGCACTCTTAATTCCACTCGAAATAAAGCATTTTATTTTGTAGGCACAATCACTTAAGAGGAAGTGATTATGTGAGTAACTGTTGCTGTCATGACTGAGATTTCTTTCAACACCAGCCGCTGACAAAGTAAACCATATTTTGTTTTATTTTGGCCAGCGAGCTGCCTCTTGCTGACCACTGCTGTAGGTGAAACTGATAATGAGACGCACATTTTGAACAAAAAGCGCTGGCAGGAGTCACATCGGCCCCTGTGAAAGGGCACTGCACTAGTAGTAATAATAACACAAATATTATTATTAATATTAATAATCATAATAATAATGTTTAGTTAATTAATAATTGTTGACAGTGTACCTCAACGTATATGAATTTGTTTTGATGATGGTGCACAGTGACACAGATGAAAACATTATTGGTTTTTTGCGCATAGGCCTTCTAAATACAAGTGTGTAAGCTGAATATCAGCCAAATAAATAATAAAGAAGTTCTGCCTATATCATATCACATTAGCATGGACCATTAGACACAGTATAACTTTTGACATATGCATCTACCTGCTCAGATTGTAGCACTGGCTCCAGCTCCAGCTCCAGCTCCAGCACATCCTCTTGCACTTAATTCTCACCATCTCTAACACTGTTGGATGGCTTGCAGGTGCCATCTTTAGCAGGTGTGTTATTTGGCTCTTGCTCAGTGGAACAACTAGTGCTTTCTATCTTGTCTTTCTTTTTACGGGATCTGTTTGGAGAAGCAGATAGTTGTACTCACACAAAGCTAAGCAAAGTACTGCTGTGGACAGGGTCAGCAGTGTATATATTTTAGCCACCTAAAAGAAGGCCCAGCGGGAAAAAAACAATATCAGTGTACGCTATTTGTTTAATATTTTCGGTGCCTTTCCTTGCCGTCAGACAGCCATTTCCTTTGGAACTGTCAAACATAGAACTTCCGAATTCCTACTGTTCAGTTGTTATTAGATATAACTAACATCTCATGATCTTTAATTTAGTCATTGTTTTTTTTTTTAAATATCAAGATTTGATCAAAGGATCAAGTGTATCATCAGTCACAAAAGGTGAAAGTTGTCACCTAACTCTGCTCTACATAGCATTTTAGCCTTGTGGTACACTCTCACACAGTCAGTGCTCAATACAAAACCCACAGTTCAACCACTAATGAATGAGTCCTTAAATCAGTTAAAATCTCCTCTGAGTCCATATCTTAACAAGAACCTCCTCCTCCTAGATCCCAGCAAGAAAACAGAAAAAATACTCAGTGACACCTCTTGTGTCTAATTGACAAGCTTACCGATTCTCTGACAACCAGGGTTTCCTTAGTCTGGCCAGTGCTGCGCACAGGCTGTCACTCAGCCCTCCACTGGTGAGTTTGGTTTGAAACGCTGTGACAGATATTGCTTGAACTGACTGGCGAGTTCGTGTGTGCTGTGCGTGACGCAGGCGGGTGCACCGATCACCGAAATACGCTAACATCTTGCTAATTTCACCCTGACACCCTGTCGTGCTGATATCGTGAGACAGCCTTCATTTGAAACATTTCAATATCGTGATATGTTTCACAGCTTTCACCCACATAAGCATATATTTCATACTTAGGTTATCACATGATAACAACTGAATCATCTCCATGATAAGAGAGCAAATTCCATTCAGTTATAAAAACAAATAACAATAACACATACCTTGAACACTGAACAGTTGTGATGATCAGACTTGTGCTTCAGTTGGGCCAACCTACCTGCTGAGTTCCTTCAGTGATATACCATTACACAGCAAATTTTGTCACTGGATATTGAGTGCCTTATTTGTTTATTTTATTTTTTACATAATTTTGCATGTACATACATTTTCCAATTTACACAGCCAAATACATTAACTCTAGCTCAGTCAGGAGAGACTTAATGTGAGTGAACGATTCTTTTATTGACACACGCACCATAAATATGGGAAATGTGAGGAGTCTTTGGCGATTAGACCCGTCGTGACGTCAAGGCATTTAAAGGGGGTGTTGAAGCTGTTACGAGGTAGTGTAGGCATTTTCTGATGGTGTTGAGGGGATGAAGATCTGGATGTGATGAGAAGTGGAATTCTGTTGAGCACTACCTGGGCCTGGATATGATGAACTGGAGGTGAATGAGTGACTGGAGGATTTTGCACAGCAGCAGAGAGGAGAAGAGATTTAAAGTTTGATGATTGGCTGATGAGGTTGTAAAGAGTGGATGCCCATAATCAGCTGATCAGAGAAGCAGGAAGAGAGAGAGAGAGAGAGAGAGAGAGAGAATGTGTGTGAGAGAGTTGTGAATCAATGAAGCATAAATATTGTCTTCCTGATTGAACTTGAGCAGAGACTTCACATTCTGAACAATGACTAATGAAATAGCCAATAAAAAAAGGGGAGACACAATTAAGGGGTTGAGATGATGCAGTGGATAAGAAACATGTTTTTGGTAGGAGAGACCTGGGTTTGATTCCCACTGCGACACATCCATCCATCAAAGTTTTCCTGAGCAAGACACCTCACTCCTAGTTGCTCCAGAGGCGTGCGACCTCTGACATATATAGAAATTGTAAGTCGCTTTGGATAAATTCACTGCATGGAAACAAAAAATCAATTCCATCAGTGGAAATCTCATTAAAATCCCACTTTAAAATGGTGTTCACATCAAGGATTTTACAAAGGCAACCAGAGTGAGTACTCATCCACCGATATGGAATCAAGAATGAAATCTGGAGACATTCACCTGCATTATATCAGAGACCGACTACACTGTTATTTATTAAAATGTCAGCCCCAGTGTATCAGCAAACCAGTATTATCTGTCTAAGGCTACCTCCCACTATGGTGCCTCCCCTTGTCCACCCCCACCCCCCAGAGCAGGTGAGAATGCTATCAGGGCTAGGTGTCCGATGCACTGAGCTATCCATTCTGTCTGACTGCCTCTTGCCAAGGCTCATTTTTATCTCCACCCCCTCCCAAGCCGCCCAGATGTGATAAACGAGGAGCGAGGAATGAAAAGATGGAGGGGGAAGGGACGGGTGTGTGTGTGGCTCCAGAACTTGCTCTGCCAGCTTTTACCCACCTGCCTAGATAAGAGAGCACTGTAAATTAACACGCGATAGGGGGGCTGAGAGCACAGGCAGAGTGTGAGTGTGAGAGTGTGAGTGTGTGTGTGTGTGTGTGTGTGTGTGTGTGTGTGGATTCGGGGGGGTTCGCGCACTTATTCACGCACATATACCCACACAGACTCCCTCTCTTTGCTTTGCCGCAGGTATCACAGATAAAGATGTGTCATTGATGAATGGGATTTTATTTCCCATCAACCTTTGCTGCATGGGAAATGGAAAGCACATCCCGGCCCCTAAATCATCAGATGAATAATGATAACACTGGGTAGCAGTTTTCATTTCTTCGCACTATTTCTCTGCAAAGCGCCGTACGCAAAGTGTTTGTTTCTATCAGTGCCTGTAGTGTTTTTCTCCCCTTACATCGCATAAAAAAAACAAATGCAGATGTTTAAACCTTGTTTAATTACACTATAGGCCACCATCAGAATGGAGGCAGAATTACAGAAAGAAATTACAAAATTCAAAAGTTGCTTCCACTTCTTTTATTTACCAAATGAGAAATACAAGACACAACGTCCTGAAAGATACTAACAAAGCTCAATTCATACTCTATTTTTGGTATCACTTGTTCTCGCTGGCTGTAATTTCCTCACTGTGAGTTCCAAGATAAACAGCTTTGGAATCACTAATCATTTGAACTAGTAAACTGACAGCGTAAACTTTTATTTGGCATATTTTGTCAACAATAACCAAGAACACCTCTGAGCTGGTACTCTCTGAGGTTTTCACAACCGTCGTCGCTGTGCAACACACGGCCGTTCATTCCATCAGCTCAGATTACATCAACAAAGACATGAACAGAGATGTGGGGCGGCCCATGAAGATATGAAGTCAACAGATGGAATGGCAACCAAAAGTGGATTACATTTCCCCACACAGAAAGTTGCAATCTATGGAACATAGTCATGTTGTAATCATGCGAGTTAGGCAAAAGAAGCCCTGGGCCCCTTTTGTCGAGATATTGATATATTATTGATGTGATATTGATTTGCTTGAAAAACTACCTGATCCCAGGTCAGTTATTCTGATGCAATTTTGTTTGTTGTTTTGCATTAATCAGTATTTTTATATGAACAATGGTTAAAATGACTATGGGCCGGATTTACAAACACCCCAGATAAAGAGTACTAACTTCTTTGTGCATTCTAAAATACTGCAGGTGCACTTGTACCTGTTATGGGTGATTAACTAAGAATTTTTTGCGTAAGTGACAACAGGTGCAAACACAATGGAGGTGGCAGTATTTAAATGAGAATGTTTGCATATTTTAATGGTTTCCACCATGGAAAGTTGGGAGGGAAAGCAGGTACGGCGTAAAAACTTATTTAACTCTATTCTCTAACTATATTAAACTCATTCTAGTGCGTCCCGAGTATGTGGAAATTGTATGTACAATGCCCATCCTGCCTAAGATTGCACAAACTACTTGGGACAGCACACCTGAAAAACAGATACTGGAATGACCCAGACGTGAGGAGTTGCAAGAAGCTTGGGAAGTTGTGTGACACCTTCTAACTGGCTCCAAATCAGCCCTTAGGTCAGATAACCGCTCCAATATGGCACGGCTGGAGAGGCAAATGTGCACGTTTGTTGTTCCTCAGTCATGCCAAAAATATTGACACAAATGAAAAAAAAACCTTTTTCAATTCAATTCAAATTTGCTTTATTGGCATGAATGTTAATTTAACAGTATTGCCAAAGCTTCAATGAAAATACAAGAGCTATTCAATTCATACAGTTAAATAAATAAAATAATTGTATTACTATATGTTGGATATAGAATCTCTACGTCTTCTTTCATTACGGCTGTGTCTCCTTCTCGCAACGACAACAGCAGCCATCTCTGCGCAGCACTTTCTTTAAAACATATTAAATACAGATGATGTTACAATCACATGAAATTGCTTTTAAGCTTGTTAGATCACATTGCATGTAGTGAATAAATGTATTAGCATGTTATCCTCCCATTACTTTGCAAATTAAAACTGAAACGCCCCAAACTGCATATTCATTGAGGCAAAAGTAGTCAATGAACAACTTGTGCTATCTTGCGCTTTTGGAAGACGTCATTCTGCGTGCACACCGTTAGTAGATCAGCTTACATGTTAATTTGCTGGTGATATCAAGTTTGCACACGTTTTTAGGCACGCAAACCTTTAGTAAATCGGGCCCTGTGAGTAATGTACTATAGAAGGTGTCACTCAAAGTGATGAACCCACAAAGAATTATCACCTGACTTTGTAGTTCAGCTCTCTGGCCGTTTTGATAGCGTTTAGCTCATTGTTTTGGTTGTACCGCCTGCAACTTTACTGTTTTGGTTCAGTCTCACTGCTCTCACCTGGTTTCCAGCTGCAGGCGACTGTTCGACAGTGAAAAAGCTCTTGCCCTGCTCAGCACCAAACTGCAGACAGACAAAGTTATCGACTAGCTGGTGAAGTATGGCTGGACACAAATGAATGCTAATGTTGCTCTGTGTCTGCTTGAACTGAGCAAGTGCATTGTATTGATTAGAAATAAAACTTTTAATTTGTAAGAAGAAGATTGTGTTGTTGTTTTTTTCCCTTTTTCAAAAGCCATATATGTCTTGGCGTAGGGTATGATAAGGTAAGAGATCATGGTTAACGTAAAAGAGACGCATACTCTGGTCTCTTCCGTGAAAGTCAAATGCATTTACCACTCTGTCCTCTACACCCTTCCTTTCCACCTCTCTAAATAAAATGCACAAAGAGTATGGCACTGAAAGGGACTCGGCATCCATATGAATAATCTCAAATGGATACTTTTTACTTGATCAACAGTAAAGCGATGATTCCCTTCTCTTCTTAATTGCAGGAGCTGGCCAAATATGGTCAAACTCTGTGTTCAGTTATTGTACCAGCACATACAGCTGGAGGGACTTGCTGTCTTGTCCAACAGCTTTTGGGCACAAAAAGCTGCTCATTAGCAGGCAAAGAGCTACTGCATACTTTGTGCTGCAAACCCCGTCCATGGATGTTACCTGTTGCTTGTATCACTCGCTCTACACTAACTCCAGTCTGAGCCTCACATAGTCACGTTTTTTTGAGACTTTTGCGTTGATGACAGCTTTCAAGTAGAATACTCAGACCCGTGTCTGCAGGAAATGTCTTCTACATTGCACCTCTGTTTCCAACCATAAGACAACATTTCCCAGCGGAATACCCCCTATGTACTTTCCCTCCACCTTCAAGTGTCTCCTGACATATCAGAAGCAACATAAGCAAAGTATCAGGTAAAAACAGACAACAGAATACACTTTATGGAGTGTACAGTGAAGTAAAACCTGTTTTTAATGGAGTATTTACTGACATACATAAAGATGGCAACTGAAAATGATCACAGTTTACTCTTTCAGTTGGCATCTTTGTTTGGGTTAAGGTTGTGCTTCAGTGACAGCAAAAGGAATCATTTTTGTAACAGCTTGTGGATTATTGCCTTCCAAAACACACAACTGTTAACCGAAAATGATTTGTGCGTATTTTTTGTGTCAGATTGTGTACATCATCTACCTTGCATCTAATCCTTTGTGGACTTCATTTGTGTTCATGTGCATGATAACCTAAATCCACAGAAGAACTGTGGGTAGTTCTCCAAGATGGGCCAACCTACCTGCTGAGTTCCTTCAAAAGCTCTGTTCAAGTGTTCCTAGGGGAAATAATAATGTTTGAAGGCAAAGGCTTCTCTTCAGTCACTTTGCATTTTAATTGTTAAATCTAATCTTTCAACATGTTTATTTTATACACACCTGCCTAAAACATTTGCACTGCACAGTATGTGTGTGTGTGTGTGTGTAAACCTGGAGACACAGCAGAGCACCATCCTTGCAAGCACCTAAATATGCACACTGCACTATTCCCCCAAATCACTACAAAGCTGAAGAGTAAGTGCTGTGGACAAGTGTACCGGTGCAAGTGGACCAGTGGACTCACTTGCTCTTGACTGACTCCCTGGTGATCAAAGGTGGCTGTGGAGTTCACAACATCCATGCTCAAGTAGAAGGACAAGTAATTGTTAAAGAAAAAGCTCTGCTAGAAGTATTTCAAGTATCATTTGCAGCCTTTTTTCCGCATCTTTAACAAGGGAGCCCTTAGCCTAATAATTTTAATAATATAATAATGGAATATGGACCTATATTACTCACTGCTTAGGCAATGCTAATGTTAGAATAGTCAGCCAAAGTTGTGACAGCATTAGGGAGCTATGCTAGGCTACAAAACAATAGCTTTTGCTATGCTATTTGGCATTAACTGACCGACTGAGAACCAGCTTATAATAGTTATGCTGTCATATCTTATTATCATTGTCATTAATTGACTTAATCATCAGTCATCATCATCATTATCATCAATAAAAAATATAAGTTACAGTGTTGCTAATGTGTGTGGGCCCACTGAGAAAATGTCCAGCATGCCACCTTAATGGTTGGTCGGCTTACTAGCTTTCAGCAGTAATGCTTTGCTAAAGCAACTAACATTGACTCTTGGTGGCGCATCTTAGCCATATAGAGAAAGCAGCATGTCAGCAGTGCAGCACCAACTTCAGTTCTTCATCGGTGTCCCTACACTGGATACATTGACCTGAGGTCCTGCTCTCCACAGTGTCTTTCGCAACGCTCATCGTCCAATACAGATTTTATGTACATGTGTAAATCAGAAGAAAAAATACTTACTTAGTTACACATAACATACACAATACAAAATGAATGAAAAACACTCAAATGTAAAAAGTGAGAATGTCTTTATCGTGTGGATTTATGAATGGAGTGCCGGTAGGCATTAATGACTGTGTGGGAAGAGCGCATTTCTATATCAGTCAGCTGTCCGAAGTGGTGCAGCAGCACGTCCGAGACAGGAGAGAAGGAATACTGAATGGATGGATGCAGAGGGAATATGCTGTTACACTGACAGACCGACAAAGCTGATGAAATACTGCATTTGTTCTCTTCTCCTGTAGCACAACACACGTAAGGAAATCAGCTGAATGTTACAGGGAAAGACATGGAGGTGCTCTGTACATAACTACATTATGGTGATGTGGGTTGTTTTGTTTGCTGTTGATCTTATTAGTAATGGTATCCTTGGAGGTTTTCCTGTCTTGTTGTTATATTCAGCCTCTCTTACGCTGTTCTCTTTCAGTGAGCTACATTCCATTAAACCTTCAAAGATAACATATGACTGCCAGGCTGCACTCGCTTCTTTTATTTTATATTTATTTCTATTTTATTTATGATTGGCCTTTCCTCCGGATAGGGAACACATGCCATTCCAAACATAATGTTATATTTCCCTGTGCCTGTCCTCAGTGACACCAAAAACAAAGTCATTCTTTAAAAGCCCAATGCTACCTAGAAGGCAAATAGATGCTGTCCCAGTTGCCAAGCATGCGCCACACCATTTATAATAACCTAGCTTGCTGATAGGGCGGCCCCCTGCCACTTTTTGTGTGTGTGTTTTATTTCCTTCTTTTTTTGCGCAAAAGCAATATTTTGCCCCTCCCCCTTGCTTTTATTAAAAAAGTAACACGAAATTGAAAAGGCCACAGCTGAATCTCAGGGCCATTTCTCACTTAATGCATTTGAATTGTTTTGTTTGTTTTTTTAAAGATAGATTGAGTGAAGTCGCAGCGTGCTCTATACATATCTCATAACCCAGATTGCATAGCCCGGTGCCCGCATCTCTGTTCTGTTTTGTAAAGCTGCAGCGGTGAGGGAGATGAAACGCAGTGAGTGTGTTGCATCAATGGCGTGAAATGCACCATCGTATGACCTTCTTTGATGGACACCCTTTCTCAAGCTGCTAAAGGGGCTGGGGAATTCAAAACCCCACAGTGTGGCTCAGACTGACAGAGAGACTGCATTAAACCTTCTTCTTGATGTCCTCGCACTCTCCTCTCAGCAAGGACGTGCACTCCATGCTGTGCATTCTGTTGTCTGTTTTCACACAAAGCCTTGCTTATGTCGCCTCGGATCTGTCAGTCCCTCGGGGGGGATCATAGGCCACCATGCCCGGTCTTGCAGCACTCCCAGGCGGTCATGGCAGCACTGCCAGCCCCCTGCGTACTTCCTGCTTTACTTTTCCATCCTGAGGCAACAGAGCTGTCCCATGAGACACTTGAAGGTGGATGAAAAGTATGAAGCGAGTTCTCAGAGGTTTCTGGCAGGACACATGTTTTTGAGGCATTGTCTTATGGTGGGACTCAGAGGAGATATTTACATGACATTTCCTGAGGCCTGCCTCAGAAATATTCACAAATCTTTTCTTGTGCTTCTGTGACTGCTAAGCGTGTGACATATTTGTTTCAGAAACATACCTTTGCTGAGACAGTTAAATTCTCTTTTTGAAAGAAAATTACTTAGTGACTTAGTGAGATTTATTAGCCACCTACTTAAATAAGTACCAAGTACATTAATGTCCTGGAATTGAGTATTTGGCTGGGATTTATAGCCTTACAAATTTTTATGTGGATCAGTGCAAAACAATATATATTTTACTGTATACTTAGAGTTGGCTATAGTGGGAGATTTGGGATGAGAACCTTGTGAGATGAGGAAAAGAGCTCTTTAACCATACATTATGACACCAGAAGATGTCATAATGTATTTTTGTTGTTTGATTGGTGATGGAGCAGTGGATAAGACACATGCCTTTTGGTGTGGTAGACCCTGGTTCGATTCCCCTCGATGAAAGATCAACCAGTGTGTCTCCTGAGCAAGATGCATTTTTTTTACTTCTGCGTCAAATCGACGGCGTAGGTGATGGCATAGGCTACGGGGCTACGCAGAGGCTACGCGGTCGCCTGCCGTGCACCTCCTCAAAAATGTAACTACAGGTCGAGTCGACGCGGGCCTTAAGCTCTGTGATTGGTCGGCTGGGTAGCCTCGCAATGCCTCCGAGCCGACCGGAAGTACCACGTACCCCATTTACGTTAGTGGAGCACTAAACCGGAAGTTAGCCTGCTTGGCCGGCAAACGTCAACACAGTGGACGCTGTAGCGCTGTTGCCAACTAGTGTTTGGGGGTGTAATTGCAGAATGATGGACACACCTATGCACAAGTATAAATGGGCCTTTTACCCCTAGTTGCTCCAGAGGCGTGCGACCTCGGACATATATAGCAATTGACCCTTCGCTAAGCCCCAGCTTTTTTCTCCGGGGAGTGCATTAATAGACAGTGGCAGCGACGACAGTTTGTCGGACTTAGCAACAGTAACTAAGGGGGACGGGGCTTAGCGAAGGGTCAATTGTAAGTCGCTTTGGATGAAAGCGTCAGCTCAATGGATGAATGTAATTTATGATTGCTTTTTTAAAACCATGTGGGATGGCTCAAATGTTTCAGCCTTCAGCTGGTCACAGCTTCTGCAAGGCGGGAGTTTCTTTTGTTTTCTGTTTTACATCAATATAAAGTTAATCTGTCCTTGGCAAGATATACATCATGTTTGGGAACTTGTGAGGGTTGGTCTACTCTTTACTTTTTGACATTTTATAAAGGGGCAAGTGGCCTGTGAACTGAAGGATAGGGGCAGTGCAGGAGACCTTAGGCGGACAGCCTGGGGACATGGCAGAGAGCAGGAAACCTCAGGTCAGCGGCCTAGGGGAAGGGCAGAGGCTAAGAAGCTTACCTCAGGCGTACTGCCTGTGGTCAAGACCGACAGGCGGGGTTGCTCTGGAGGCCAGGCAGGTTTGAAGTAAAAGACAAACACGAGGTGTGGAAACACTAGAGGCAGAGTAAGGTATTAAAAGAAAAGTAAAATAAAGATAAATGACAATAAAATTATAGAAATAACTCACAGTGAGTTTTTATCCAGACTTTGGGGATAATTAAAAGGCCACTACCAGGGGATCGGAGGGTTCTGGAAGGTTCATAGGATAAAAGCAAATCTGATAAATATTTAGGACCATTAACTTCGTACCACATGGGCAAACTGAGGATCTGGCGAATACTGGAGTTCTGGGTTGATATACTGCTGGGTGCTGATTGCCGGATGAGAGGCAAGTGTGCAGATTAGATTTACAGAAGGAGCAGCAGAGGATCGCCACACCCAGATGAACACCGTTAAACTGACGCGGGAACCAGACAGACAAGGACTGAAAGGTACAGAACATAAGGACAGGGAAAACAATAGCAAACACAGGGAACAGGAGGGAAGCACCGCTGGATAATAACAGTTATTGATTTGGGTCTGTATCTTTGTAACCCTCATACAGAGACAATCTCCTGCTCTGCCCACTGCTATATGTGTGTGAGAGGTGTTAATTGTGTGTGTCAATGGGTTGTTGTTGTAACATGTAAGAGTAGTGACTGTTCCTAGTGGTGAGTGTTGTGATGTTAGCTATTTCAATATCATCATCATTAGCTGTGGATCTCTTTTATTATCACCCACTCTACACATCACATTAAAGCTGAAGTCTATGTTCTACAAGCTTTTCTTTTTGTAGTCAGATATTTTAATGAGCTATAATGAAAAATATTCTTTATCTGCAGATTTTACCATTATTTTATGTCAAAGGAAAAATGCTGACTCCCTTTGGGTTTACTTTGATACGAAATGGAAGAAAAATAATCTTTTCTTTAGAGAAAGCATACTTTGGTAAAAACAAAACAAAAAAAAACATGGTGTATGTACTCCCTTTACATAGATTAGAAATAGTGAAAACATTCACTTTCCCTTGTTTGTAAAGAGTTTTCTGACATTTGCTGAGTGGAATTAGTATAGAAAACAGTCAAAATGTTAGATTTATTTAGCTGACACTTTTACCCAAAGCAACTTACTGTGCATTCAGACGAGGTGCGTGTTGGGGGCACAAATGATTGTATTCAACCATGTGGGTACAACCCAATAATGACAAGGTGCCATTATTGGGTTGTACTGGCATCGAACTGCTACAAGTGCTAGGTTTTTCTTTAAAATGGCAATAGAAACATTGGGCATCTACCTTGTTTCTACAAAGTAAATGGACAGAAATTGAATTTGTCTTGTGAAGAAACTACCTGATCAGCTACCATAAAGAGAAGGAGAAGACGGAAAGAATTTCATCTACTGTCATGAAAGAAAAATCCAGGTTGCTATTTTCACTTCACAGAGCTTAGCCTTAAACTGTTGCACCTCATTAACATAAGTACTATCATCTTACTCCAAATATTTAGAGGATACTGTATGTCCGTTTTCATTTTAACTGTGAATGTGTTCAGACAATGTATCCGAAATCTTCCAGTAAATTCTACGTTCAGCCCATTGCTCTCAGTGTCCCCAGGTGGGATCCTGTCTACTACAAAGTGTTTTTAAAACTTCCACAGGATGCTGCCTACATAAGAATTACACACACACAGTGACTTTAAACTGTAAACTTTACACTAAAAAAATATTTTACTACAATTTACCTCCCTTAAATTGCCTACAGTCAAACCAATTTAACACCACGAGGGTGGACATTTGTTTGAAGGAATCAAGGCAGTTTATTTATCATTATACAACAAAAGGTTGTGTAATGAAAAGAAAGTTGTTTGTCCCGTCATGCTACACACACAGAACTTAACAAATAATTCAATGTATATTAAAATATAGTAACATATGAAATAAATTAAATTAAAAATATATATATATGCACCCTGATGGGATGCATATGTGTGAAATTTTTTTAATTTGCATTGGCCCTGAACGTAAACAGCAGCAACACGATGGTAATATGGTTTTCATCACAAGTGTGACGTTTGGGGAAACAGTGTCCATCCATTCTGACTGTATTACAGCACCAAGCATCATCAATGTAAACACAGTCTGCCTTCTCTCATCCACCTGGAGTCCTGCACTCTGACAGCTCGGAACACGGTCCGCCGCCAAGTGCTTGATTCGGGATGTTAATGAGTAGGCGTCTCTAAAGATGTGGATACGACAGTCTCTGATTTCCATTGCTTGGCCGACCTGAGTCCTAGACAAAATGGAATGAAGTCAGGCCACTGTGCAGGCCCTGTCCCACTTGTTGTGATGGCACTCTGTGTTTGACCAGTTTCCAATTTCTTCCTCTTAGGAATTCATTTATATGTAAAACACAACAGCCCCAACCACAGCACTGCCAAACACAATCAACAGCGTCGAAAGTCCCACAGGTTTTATGCAAGTGATCAGTGTATTGAAAACTTTGAACTTGGCAACAGGAGAGACAGCCTGTGATGTGATCTGAGTTAACAAAGCAGCACTGTGCTCCCCTCTGGGCTCACTTGTCATTCAAGTTTTATGAGCTTCGGAACAAGCTTTTTAGTATGCAATTTTTACAACCAAAAAAAAAAAAAGAAAAACATCCCGGCTCTCAGTTGTGTACAGTTTATTAAAAGACAAATGAACGAGCGCCCTCCCCCCCCCCAGCCAAAATACAAACTTTTTTTTCACAAATCAACCACTTGATAGAATTCTTCTCTTTCATAGCTTAAACATCTAAACGGTTACAGTTTGTCTAATGTACACTCTTTTCTCCAAGTTAGGAAATAGAATACTCACAGTTCGCTCAAGCGCTTGAAGATCTAATCATTACTAAAGCTTATGTCACCCAGGAGAGCCAATACTATTGAAGATGTGCACTGTGCAAAATGGCTAAACTTCAGCTACTGGTGGAGAAAAACAGAGACTTTTGTAAATCTTCTGTTTTACGCTTCACGGAGATGTGGCTGAGTGGATCGATACCGGACTCCGCGCTGCAGGTGGCAGGCGTCCAACTCTATAGATCCGATCGAGAAACAGATCTGTCCGGCAAAACAGAATGTGGAGGTTTTTTTTATCAACAGTGGCTGGTGTACCGATGTGACAGTGGCTCAACAGCACTGTTCTTCTGATCTGGAATATTTATTCATAAACTGTAAATCATTCTACTCTCCCCAGAGTTTGTTTCATTCACTCTGGTCAGTGTTTACATTGCCAACGTGCAGGAGGCACAGCGCATGCTGTGTGTGCAGTGGACAAACCCAGACTCCTTAGTTATTGTTCTCTGTGACAGACTTTAACAAAGGAAATCTTAGCCATGAGTTCTCCAAATACAGTTTATTAAGTCCGACCAGAGAGGAGAATATACTGGATCACTGTTACACTACAGTAAGCCGTGCCCCCTGCGCTGCACTGGGACACTCTGACCACGTCATGATCCACCTGATCCCCGCATAGCGGCTGAAATTACAGCTCTGTGAACCTGTGGTGAGGACATCAAAGCTATGGAGGACCTATGGGCATGCTTTGCCTGTACTGACTAGGATGTTTTCCGGACTGCCATCAACAGTCTGGATGAGTTAGCAGAGGCTGTGATGTTGTACATCAGCTTCTGTGCCCCTCCACTCCAATAAAGACTTCAGCCTGGCCCACAACCTGAACAAGTTCTACTGTCGCTTTGAAAGACAATGAGACAGTTCTGACACCGACCCCTGTGACTCCATTGATCAGCTCCGCTCCACCTCCCCACCTCAGCAGGGGCCTGGGGCCTTCAACAACTGCCCTCCCTATAGGCTCACCTACTGCTCAACGATTCTCTTCTATTCTATCAATATCATACATTTTGTCTGCAGTCCAATCCAATTTCATTTATATAGAGTCAAATAATAATAATACTCATATTACTAACAGAGACCTAACAGTTCCCACAGCGACCACAGTGCTAATATGGGAGATTAAAGATCTCTTTACCTAGTTCTTGTCAGTACACATGTTGCAGCATCTTGGATCAACTGAAGAGTCTTACAGGACTGGTTTGAGAAGCCTGATAATAAGACAGTGTTATCAGACAATTGCAGGTTATCAGGGTTTTTAAGTGTTGCCATATGCCATGCCGCTATAAAGTACGCAGGCAGCAAGACTAAACAGTCACCGGACTTGAGTTGGGGGGTGACATGGTGTGAGTGTGGCCCACCCCAAACATTGTCATGGGGGTTGTTGTCATGTATTTGTCGTTTTTATTTTTTGTCACCTCAGAGAGCGAGCTTGCTAGCTAGCTAGATAACCAGCTTATGGACTATGGAAAGTTTTTCACAAGGAGTAAACCTCTGCCACCATCAACAGAAAGTGGGTCATCAGCGTCAGCCACTGAACGGACAGGCAGGAGTTGTTTCAGGTGTGTGAATCCATAGCTGGAACACTAGCCAAATATGCATTGCTGACTAGCTAGTTTAAGTTAGCTTCCTAGTAGAGATAAGTGGACGATACTGAAGGTCTGAAACTTGTTTCAGTCCTGATGTGCACGAGCTTGTGTCAATTTCAAATGAACATTTAATGGGATAATAAGAGAGGAGAATAACAGATCTATATCAAAGTACATTAGAAACACTTAATCATCAGTATAATGACATTTCCTCACAAGACTAAAACTTTTCATATCATCGAGGCGTGGTTGCAATTAGACCAGCCCAGATTATGATGGCATGGATTCAATTGTATTAGATTTGTGAACTAAACATAATTCTGTAAACTCTACTCCAGCATAATATAACAAAACACCCTCAGTGTAGCTGGTCGTCATAGCAACTATTAAAAATGGCGGGTTTGTTCAGTACACCCCGTCCAGCAGATATGCATTGAGGAACCAGTGAATAGTGAAAATTCTCCCTGACCAATCAGTAGTCTGCAGTGTTTTTAGGATGTTTGAACCCATGCATTTTATATTTAACTTCTAAAATATATTTGAAATCACATCCTCTTCCAAAAAGACAAGAACGCACGTTTTAAAGACAGTGTGTGTGTGGACTTGGCCAGTTCTCAAAGACATGACTGATGCAGGCTGTGTTCTCTGAGTTCAAGCTTGAGGAGAGTTGTTTGCAGCGGTAGATAATAAAATATTGTAACATCATAGAATGAATGCATGTACATTTATTTTTCAGGTGGGTTGTTAGCTTTAAATCAGCTCATCCTCCCCTCCCTGAGAAACCACTTAGAACATCTATAATAATGATGCATTAAGGTGTCAGCAGTGCAGACTGGCTGATTCATCACTGCAGCCTGCTCATAGCAAGAGTCTGTCTCTTGTGCTTACCTTCCCACATATTAATGTTTCATTGAGTACATTACACTACATCACATCTGTGTTTGATGATGATCACACATGTACACACCAGACTTAGTGCCTCACAAACCCACTAGCAGGACTCAGAATTCGGCCTCTCAGAAAGTACTGATCCGAAGCTCCTCTGATTAAAGTCTCCAAAGCTATTTTCACACTGCAGGCCTTAATGCTGAATTTTGATGTATTGCCCAGATCTGATTTGTTTGATTGACAGTTCACATTATTTTTTAAAACGTGGCCCATCTCAGACTCCTGTGTGAACTGGCCAGGGCCTAAAAATAACCCTCATGCACAAATGAACAACGCGACTTATATATCATATGGAAGTAAATATTGAGGCCACAGAGGTTAGAGCATATTTGCCAACCCTCACGGTTTTTATAGGAGACTCCCGTTTTTCCTCGCCCTCTCCTCCCTGAGTCACAATTCCCCCGATTTCACTGCACAGCGTATATTAGCCCTGCAACTCTCTCTCTACAGTTTCCGACTGGACAAGTCGCATGCACGAAACGCACAAGATTGCTTGCAAATCTGAACCGGAAAAGCTCAGATTCTGTGACTTGGGCTGTTTACACTGCTTGCACAGCTGCACTTTGGCCTGCAGTCTGAACGCAGACTAAATCATTAGTTAATTTATACTGTGATGCAATGAACACAGATATATTCCACAACATCCTATTTAGACTGTTTGTAGAAATACTGGACAAGTCATTACATCATTAATTGTAAAAGAATAAAGAATAGGTCAGCTTTGACGTTAAAAGGAGATTCCTTTGTGATGCCTTCCTCTTCTTCACACTGTTGTTCCACATCTCTAAATGAATAGTGACACTAATTGCTTCTAATGAGCTGACCGGGTCACTTTCTTTTCACTTGTACGAATGTTGTTCCAGACAAGGCACCCAGTGTTCCTGTTTACACTGGGCAGACAGAGCAGCACTGTAGAGGTGGTACCTTTAACCACGGCCTTTACCTAGCCATCAGCCTTCCTCCAGCTCTGATTATAGGTTGCAGCTTAGTGGGTGATGATGTCTTCTGACCTGAAGATGTAAAAGTAGGAAAGTGTACCCTGCTTGCCCTGGGAGCAACAGGGGGTTCCCTTCTACTCTACAAGGTGTTTTTTGAGCAGAAAATAAATATGATGTTTGGTGTTGAGATGGCTGGCCTCCAGGCTCAACAGCGTCTCTACCTCCCACTCAGGCTTTTGAACTCCAGGAAAGGAGAGGCGCAGTTACAGGCCCCCTAAGGCTGATCGCCAAGAGGTAGGCAGGTTTCCTCTTCCTTCTCTCTCTCTCTCTCTCTGTTCCTCCAAGTGCACCATTTACCTATCTCTTTCTCCATCTCTTTTTTCACCTCACTCTATTGCTACAAATTACAGTTGTTCTTGCCTCCTGCTATTGATAAGGGATTTTATCAATATCCTGGTAGATCATAGCAATCACAAGAAGGTGAGGCAGAGCGCTCAAATATTTGATAGACGTTATGTTGCCAGAGGGGAATATTGAAATACACGGAAACTCAGTTCAAAGACATTCCAAAGACAAATGTGAGAACAAAGTAGTGACTCCCACCATTACAATATGATAGAGTTCACTATATCTGACTATGAGTCAATTACAGACCTGAGCCACATAAATGTCTGCCTGTGGCTGGATTAATGAGCAGTGCAGCATAGTGATTACAGACTGTTATCACTACTGAGCAGTGCTTTGGAACTGTCACCTTTTTGGTATCGTTTTTTTTTTTATAAGACATTTAAAAAAAAATTGGGCTTGATAGAAAGCTGTTATATAATTAGGGCCTGAGCCTAAAACATGCGATCATCAATCACGTCTGATTGGATTTTTTTCCCGGCAAAATAATAGCATTTTTGGCAGCCTAAACATGCTCAAAAACTCACCAAACTTTGCACAAAATACAAGGGTGGTGAAAATTTCAACAAAGTTGTACACTGTTATGGAACAGTTAAGTTGTTGTAACTTCACTGTGTGTGCTACAATTTCAGACACATCTACAGGCCAATACTCACTCATACTCATAGCGCCACCTACTGGCAGCAGGAAGTAGCCCCTTAAACGATGCAGCCACCACACCCTGTTTTACTTAGATTCACGAAACCTTTGTGGCACATGTATCATCACAGGATGCATAAAAAAGTCAGCCATTTTGATTTCATAGTGCAATTTCAGCCCATTGTTTGCCTTTTACATGGTCCCTACTTTAACAAACTCCTCCTACAGAATTAATCAGATTGACTTCAGATTTTGATTTTGCAATCCAAAGGCACTGAAGATGAAAAGTTGTGCTATCAGTTAGTTTTCGTTGGTGGCCTGGCCTAAAATATCGATGAGTCCTGCCCTGAAAACATCTACATGCAAATATTCACTTAATGTCATAGCACCACCTACAGAAAGAAAGCCATTTCCCACAAAAATCATTTCATTTAAATGGCATTTTTACAGCGAGGTCCACACCTTGTCCTAGTACACAACATATAATTAGCTGGTGTTGCCTAGCGCCACCTAGGGGACACAGGAAGTGACATTTAACTCCTGCGCAACCGTTCCAAAACGATCAATAAGTCAGAGCTGCATCTCCCAACCTCCAGCTACTGCGCTGCGTGGTCACGTGGAGCGAGGGCCCGCCCAGCGTTGCTTGCAGCTTTAATTTATCTTATAACTTAACTATGTAACAACCCTGCTATCCATATGTATTTGCCCAGCAGTGTCCGCAATCTGGCACACTTAGCTGGCGGAGTCACACATTATGATCGGCTTACCTCATCTGAAGGTTTTTCACCTCCGCCTAAATATTTTAAGACTATGTTGTCTTTGTCTCTTCATTCACAGTAATTTTCTATAAAGCTGGCTAGCTTAGTCTCTGAGGTAACAGGCAACAAAATTGCTGGATAGCTGGGCAGCTCTGTCTCTGGGCAGCTGACCAGCTTAGTCTCTGAGGAACAGAAATGCTATTGATTGACAAATTTGTCTTAGATTGTCTTTAATTTAGACAATAATGATTCCCACCCTGTTTTACTGTATAATATCTGTTTGTTCCAATCCTTTTTGAACGTATAGTATATTATGCTTACCCTGAGTTACATTCAAACATTCAAACTGAAGATGCCATGTTATTTATGGCTGCACCATTCCATCTGATTTAAATATTGTGAGTGTCTAGGGCCTAATTTAAATTAATTTCACCACAATTCAGCCTGACATATTTGGTATCTTTGCAAACTTTGGTATGTCCACTAGAACATTAGATTATATTTAGACTTTTGTCCCAGACAAAGATTTGTTTTCATTGCAATGTTAAAACTGAAACACAGCAATAAATGGATAAAGACAATGCATAGAGTATTGTATAGGAATATACAATACTCTATATAGTATAGGAATCCATACTTATATCCCAGCACACTAGTAACATAGTCAGCGACGCAGTTTGTTTAATGCTGCAATGGCAGATGTGACACAACTCTGCTGAAGCAAACTCTCTTCCATTTTAAGGTCCTGTGTTCTCCATCGCCATCCAGATGGCAGTAATATGAAGTTATGATTTGAGGGGGTGATTAGTGTAATTTGCTATTGTGAGTGCTAGGCGTGTGATGGCTCTGTTGTCTGAGAGATGGGTGTGGGAAGGCAGATGACTTTAGAAGCAGTATGTGTGTTGGTGGCAGTTTCTTTTTGTCGGAGATGGTTAACATGGAGTAGAAGCTGGGGGAAAACTACAAGGAGGTTGGGGCAACAGACTGTGCTCTGAGTTTACAGATAACATAGAGTCATATCTGTCAACATTGGAATTTAAAAATAAGAGAAATAATTTTAGGAGCATGTGCGAGTGAAATACTCTGTAAAGCAATGCATCATCCATCCTGCCCCCTCTCACTGCAGTTTTTTTTTATTGGCTGGTGCTGCCATTGACTTTCTGTCACTGTTAAAGCTAATGTTCTACATACTGCCACCTGCTTTACCGGAGGGGAATGTAGCAAACATTTAAAATATGCACGGCATTTATTTATTTATTTATTTTTTTAGAAAGGCTGGAAATACGGGAAACGAGATTTACGATAAAATATTTAAATGGGTTAACAGCAGTGGCGTGGGGTGGGGTAAATGGTTGGGGAAGACAAGTGAGATGGGATGTCCTTTTTGGAGGGCAATTATCTAATGTTTTGTGCTATTACGGTGCAGGGTAAGATTTTACACAGAGTTGAATCATACTTTAAAGATGCGCACTATCTGTTATCAATACACACGTTGAATGCATTTACAGAGAAGTACGCTCTCTCTCTTTCTTACTCACTCGCTCTATCTCACCCCAAATAGCATACAGAGCCCGCTGCTTATAGTGCAGGTTAAGAATAAAAGAAGCATTCACAAGCTCAATCAGAAGATGATTGAAGACATTTGCATAGTAGCAGTGGTGCATGTATCAGATAGGTCTACATACTTCTTAATGCTTAGCCAAATGTTCATAACACAACATCACTGAAGACTAAGTAAAAACAATTGTTCAGGTAGCCTAACCTGGCCCAGTGCCCTGTGACAGGTTCTGTCTGTGTTGTGTGTACACAACTGCAGTAAAAACATTAAGGTTACTTCAGCAGACTGTTCATTCAGCAGCTAAATCCAGTCAAGCAAAGAAAAACAAACAATGTAACCACGCAAAAATGGCACACATAGCTGCAGTTTAGTTAAGTTCAGAGAGAGAAGGAGGTGACATTTCACTCCCCCTATTTGAAAAGGAAGGCCATTCTCCTGTCTGTCATGGTGATGAAATGGTCAATAACCAAGTTATAGACATTTACTCTGGCTTTTAGGTCCTTCGCAACAGTAAATTGAAGTTTGGCGCTACCAGCTAGCCACTCTGTAACGATACAGTTTTGTTCATTGAATGTCAGAAACCCCTTTTTCCTCTCCATGCGCAGCTCCAGTTTTGGCGCTGAACTTCCATCAGATTCAATCTTAAGTTGCGGCTGTAGTTTAGTAAAACTATTTATAATTAAAAACTCCAAATCTCCACCCTCCATTACTGCACCAGCTAAAGTTGCTAACAGCTCCCGTTATTTCATCTGAATGACGCTGATCGCATGCTGCGATTTGATTGGCGTGAAGCCAGACAGTGGCTGGCTTCCCATGGCATCATCCTGACTAATCCCAGTTAGGCAGTGGCATGACAGTGGCCTCATCTGATTGGTTAATCGTTTATTTTTTTTTCACAAAGGGATGCCAACTCCGCCTGGCCTCCCCGCGTAGTCAGACTGCACGTCAGTCTACGGTGGTGCAATATAGCGTTTCACCACACATCCAACGCATAGCATTCAAAGGGGCGCTGTTTCACTTATTGTAAGATGGTGAGAAATGGGGAAGAGATGACAACAACAGCAGATTTATCGAAACTAAAAACATTGTGTTTTAAAAAAAAATGATAAATAGAGTCTGATAAAAAACAAGGGAATCCTGGCTTCCCTTGGCTTCTGGGAGAAAACTCTACTGGTTAACAGCGGGATAGAATGGTAAATACGGGAGAATCCCGGGAAAAAACGGGAGGGTTGACAGGTGTGCATGCAGTCTGCTGGGATCGTTTACAGATAAAAGTTATGTGTTGTAACAATAAAATAACTTGTACTGTATGATGCTGATATGCATTGAGTAGGGGGTCTATCCTTTCTCTTATTTTTTACCCCTTTACTGGTGAAAAACATGTTCAAAAACATCACAGGATGAATTTATTCATCAGTGTTGCTGATTTAGTATTGTAATAAATTTCTAATGAACAAAATGACACTGAAAAAACCCACATGTCATTCTGCTGGAGGACCCAGCAGTCTGTCTAAGTGCCCCTGAAATGGTAACACATTTTAAACTCTGCTCCATGTCACCCAACTTTATCTAAGATAAGATAAGATATACTTTTATTGTCCCAAAGGGAAATTTGTTTTGGCCACTGTCGGTTCTGCAGCTTTGCAAAATAAACAAAAAAATAACATTAAAATGTGCATCTCTCCACACATAGTCTGATGCACATGCTCTTATATTCATAAGACAGGTACCTACATAAATATACACATTAACGCCTTATCACAATGGCCGCATCTGATGGCACAACCCATACAGCCTGCATTGCCCACATTAAATGTTGCACAGCCCATATGGCCTACATTGCACAAATAGATATTGCACAACCAAAATAGCCTATGTATTGCACAAATGACATATTGAAGAATATGTTGCTCCAGTTGAGCAGTCCCTGCTATAAATTCACCAAACAGACTCTATATCCAGCTGCTTGATAACTGTTTACTTCGCAAGGAGATCAAAAGCAATGCACAAGACTCTTTATGTGGGGATTAGAAAACTGGAGAAAATGCTACACAAGTGATTTTGGCAGAGTTGATCTTGGCTGAAAAAAACTCTCAGAATTGCTTTTGGCACGCAGGAATGTGTTCCCTGACACTAGAAATTATGTAAACACATGTGCATATGAACACAGTTTCTATGTACACACACAGTGCACACATTTGCTGTGTGACATTATTCGTCATGCCTTTATATCACCATGACAACGAATAGCGCCTGACCAATTTTCTCCCTCTCTGTGTCCTTGTTCTCATGAAAAGTCCATTTCACAGTATTATTGACTTCAGGCTACCACCTGGTTATCTCTTCAAGGCGAACAGCTGACTGACATTTTACTTTTTGTTTATCACTTTTACTGCAGACATCTGGGTGTTTATCACATCTCTAAATATGGAAGTAGTCCAATTAGTTTGTCCAGTTAATTGATTATTAGGAAATTAGGATTAATAAAAAAAAAAAAATCCATCTCAAGACAAACACCAACAATCAATTGTTGTTACTAGCAAGTATTGTGTGTCTGATATATTGTATGCCTCTGTCATCAATCAATTAACCTTTATTTGTCCCCGTAGGGGAATTTGGATAGCTTGCAGCACAATCACATAGGCATTTCATTGGCACAGAGATAACCAACAGACATCCTGATACATATACTGATACACATACCCCACATCTTGCTACAGATTAGGCAGGCCAGACTAGCTTTATATATCTGTTTAAAAACTTAATCCTTGTGCCATTAAAACACACCAATTAGCCACACATGTTGCACTTGGTGACATGTTTATCACCAAGTTGTATTTTAAGCTGTAAACAAGTCATAATGGAACCCCGGAACAGCATCAGCATTAGGCTTACTTGAATGCTGGCCATCAGTGACTGCTAATATTGGAGATTGCAGAATGTTTATTAATTTTAGGGGAAAAACACTTTAACCACACCAAATCTCGGACACAAAGTGCACATTGATTTCATGTTTGCAAACTACAAGCTTGTAATGTTGTCTAGCTTTTATTAGGGTAATACTAGCCTCAATTTACTGTTTTTTGTGAAGCTGCAAATGTTGAACAAAGTTAGAAGTTGTTGCATGTTGTTTTTTTTAAGATGCGTGTTGCTATCCTGTCTATGCTGACCACAGCATTGTCTTAATGACCAAATGTGATAATCTGAGGTTCCATCTTTAGTCTTTCTTCTGTGTGCACTGTCAAATGTAAATGTCCCTCCTACTTGTGCACTTGTGGATCACGGTACTTTGACGAGAAGTCATCGTTCATCCATCTAGCCTGCTATTTACCACTTATTCACCAGCTGCATATAAACCATAAATTCTATTTTTTCGTTATACATTTTTGCAATTACACAAACACTGAATAAACAGTACATTCTTAGATTTCCAGCTGAGTCATTACAACACTATTTGAAACCAAGGGCTGTTGATTCCAGATGTTGTCAGCTTGTTTAGCTCACATTACTTTCAGAAAATCACAGAAAAACTATAATGGGTTTTTCTTTCTGTTGGGAATTTTCATTAGTTTCACCTTATTAAAACAGAGCAGTACTTCATTTGAAGATTCCAAGCAACCCACAACAACAGACCCCACTAAACTCATTACTCCCAGTTTCATAATATTCTGCAGGTTTGTAACTTTCTTTAATATATGATTTTCTATTAATGCCAGAGGATGTGATAAAGGCATGAATAATAGCTTCCGCATTTTTAACATAGACAAATTGTCCAATCTAAGAGACCCTGGGCTGATGGAAACCTGAATAAACAACTATATGCAAATATATTTATTGAAGCTGAAATTACACACCAAGAACCCAGGGTTGCATGGGATAGGGAGCTTAGTCTATGTGAAATAGAAATTTTCACATAATCAGGAGCAATTAGAATCTATGTTTTGCTTGTATTTAATTGCTGGGAGTTTTGAGATATTTGAGTCTACTTTAGCTCAATCTGTTGTAGTGTATGTATTGACTTTGATGTGGAAGTTTGATCTTCTATGTATTCCGCACCTTAACTTGTTGTGTCTGTCTCTCACAGATGCAGATCTACATGTACAACTCAGATGACTTCGACAGCCTCAGTGCAGCGCTCAGGGAGAGGAGGATCATCGCAGCTATGGCTGTGTTTATTCAGGTAGGAACCTTTTTTTACCCTCAAGCCTGCATGTGAAATCATAAAAGGTCAGAAGGAAGTCAGCCATTTTGAATTGAAAGAAACATTTTAGGGCATGTTTTGCCATTTACAGGACCTGTAAAGAACTCCAAGAGAATTAATCCGATCAATTTTCCCAGTGCAATCAAAAGGTCTTCTTGATTAAACTTAGTTTTCATTGAACCCTGTTGAGTCCCGCTCTGAGCACATCTACTTGCCAATCAGGAGTCATAGTGGCCGCGCCACCTACTGCAAACAGAAGGCAAGCCCGGTGTGATATCTTCTTGAAATTGTAAAATTTCCACAGTGTGGCCCACACTCGACATACTGGAACATTACGTATAATTAGCGGGTGTTCTCTAGCACCACTTAGGGGACACCGGAAGACCAATTGAGTATTTTCTCCCTCAGCAAGTAATTTCTGAATTCTGAGGAACATCTGTTTATAATATTTATTAATGGATTCTACAAAATCTTGAACTTACACTGCTAAGTTTGGTAGGATAATCAAAAAGGTCCTAAAGTCAGAATTAGGATGAAGATTACGTTTAAGGTCGGAGTTCAGTGTGTGTGGTTGTATCCTCCCCTCAGAATGTGTAGTATATGTCTTTTTCCTTTCCACAGTTTGCTTTTTGCTGTTGTTTTTTCCAGAAGCTAAACACCCTAATTTTCTGTGTCATGGCATGTGAGCATGAACTGTAAAACCTGCAGCTCAAGATCTAACCAATAAGTACTATCTGGGCTGTTGGGTGGATCTGGAACTGACCTGGGATCACTGTCAACTCTATCACTCTCAATTGGCAGGAATAAAAAGTTAATTTGAGGTCATTGGTTATCTAAGTGGGCTTTTACTTGGACCATTAACCCCCAGTTAATATTTCACATCAGACTCTCTCGGTCTGTCTCTAGTCTGTCTTTCACTCTCTTGCTCTCTGGCTCTGTATATGACTTGTGATGACAAACAAACACTTGCAAGCATTGACGTGTTTATCAGCTGAATCAGAAATCCACTTCTTTCTCACTTTCCTCTATCTGTAACTGTATAATACAGATAGTGTCTGCTTAAATTCAGCTATAAAATGTTACAATAAATGTAATATAAGCCCATCCCTTGTCAGCATAAATATAGATATTTCTGTAAACTGAAATTTCTCTGTCAGCCATTTGTCATGTCCCTCTCATCACACAATGCATCAAATTAAACCTTTGTAACTTTAGTGATCTACAATTCCAGGTTTTTTGATTTGTTTTACTGAATAAATCCTACTCCTGGTACACATAGTCATCAATCCCCCACAGTAGGAACAGAATGAGCAACATGTAAATATATAGCATATATCTGAGGAAAGGTCATGTGATCATTAAAATAAACATGGTTTATCTCACTGGGAATATGCTCACTAAAGATCAGAGGTGTGGACTCGTGTCACATGACTTGGACTCGAGTCAGACTTGAGTCACAAAAATTATGACTTTAGACTCGATTTGACAAAATCAAAGAGGACTTGAAACTCGACTTTGACTTTGACACCAATGACTCGTGACTTCACTTGGACTTGAGCCTTTTGACTCGAGCTGACTTGACACTGCTAAACCACCACCGAGTTGCTTCCAATTCAGCACAGTGCACACCACTCAAGCAGACGTTACCCTCAGCAGTTATGCAGCGAAAAAGAGTCCATTACATGTAATTTGCCGTCGGTCGGACTTATGAATTTTCCAGGAATTTCAGAAGATATCTCATTACTGTTGTAAATCAGTTAAGTATTTGCTCTTCACTGTGACCGGGTGCTGAAAGGCAAAGTTTCTGTGTGCTTTGTCTTGGCTGTCCCTTCCCTGCATGACCACTGCCCTATTTATTACACACAATCACTCAGACTGAAGAATCGACTGTCACTAGTCTCGCTCTCTCACAAAATCCCTTTATGTTGATTTTGAATTTGAACAATTTCTCTATCCGGGACAACGAGGACAATGCAAGAGCATTATGTCCATGTATGGAACTTTAGAAATCTTTGAAGGAGACTCAGAAGAAAGACATATAAAAACATGTTCAGAAGAAGTGACAACTGGGTTAAAAACCATTGTGTGGGTATAATTACAGTCTACCAAGGAACCCGTATATTGGAACAAGAAGAAATGCCACATCATTTCATTAAAGCGTGTCTGTAGAAATAAATAACTCTTGAGTAGTGGTTTAAAACCCCTACATCTCAAGGTTGCATAATACAAAAAGTATATTGTAAAACTTCAATTAATAGCCGCCCACCCCGTTTACTGGCCTGGTGAGGGAACACATTCTGACAAATAAACGCCTGCCTCAATTTAATGCCTGGTCTAGTTTTTTGAATGTATAAAACTTCTTAAACCCCGCCTGCTTTAAATCATTAATACAAATATTAATGTTTAAACATATGATCAATGTCAGTATGAATATGCTACACATCGTTAGATCGGTAAGATTCTCCACAATTAAATTGTTCAGTTAATTTAAGGGAAACAACAAGCCCCAAAGTCTTGCCTGGTACAAGAGAGGAAAGGAAAAAAAGTGCTGACTGCCGTTACCTTTGAAGCGCTCGTTAAGTCTGAATGTGTCCGTTCCTTGATTATTTATCTTCCTTTAGTCTGTAAGGGTCCACCGATCAAAAGAATCAAAGCTTTTCATAAAAATTAATCCATGTTGTGAATCCTGTGATGTGAAGTCCATCGCTCTCTGTCTTCTTCTCAGCCTGCACCATGTTGTTGTCGTGATGTTACTTCAAAATTAAAGCGCATAAGCTGTCTGTCGGAGCTAGATCAAATGAATGATGTGTATTTGATATTATTTGATCATTTTTATACAAGTATTATTCTGTTTGAAATAAATAAACTGTTTCATAGTAGTTTCAGTTTTGTGCAAAAGGGCATATGAACGCTTGTTCCAAATATAGGCAGGGTCAATTCAGTGATTTTAACAAATAAAAGCCCGGGCTATTATTCAAAGTTTTATGGTATGCACTAACAGCAACAACCATGTCTGTTTAAAGTCAATCTGCTTACACTTTTCATATTTCAAACCATGAAAACCAACAATTTTAAGCAATTCTTCAAATAATTAGAAAAAAATATTACTGCTGCTGCTATCCCCCACCCATTATGAGCAATCCCAGCATCTGAGAAGCAAATTAAGAAAACAGGCACAGCAAAAACATGTCAAAAAGGCAGCATTAACAGTAGGCTCAATGATCATAATAGCAAGCACAGTGCCAAGGGGCAACCAATAACAAAACTTACATAACATTGTCATTTAGTTTGGTATATCTAATGTCAAAGTCATAGACAGTGTTATTAGTCTTGATAAGATTTGGACATCTAAGAGTGTAAAAACATCAGAGGGTTGTGATCCGTGTAAACCACTAGAGACAATCATACTGTTCCTACGTATACCTCAAACTGTTGCAAGTTTTTTCTCTATAACAGATTAATTAAAGTCGTGATGGTTAAACTTTTTCTAAAAGAAGCTGACTGGCCTCACCACCCCCTGGTCATCCCCCTGGAGCAAGCCGGCACCTGCTCCCACTTAGCTGGCCCACAGCTGTTAGAACAGGACAAGAGCAGAACATTACAGAGACTTTACATTATCAAAGGCTTACTGATATTCAGATGACCCAACTAATTTTGCGTTTGCCTTCAGCAGTTCAGTCAGAGGAAACACATCTCTCCTATAGTATCCCACTAAACGCATACTTATGTTCCTTTTTTGTTGTAGACTGCAGATATTACTACTTAGAAATCTGGTTAATCATGTTAAGTTCTTATCTTTCTTATATAATCCATTGTGTGATTTAAAGATAGTGGTAAAATAAAGCTAATACTAAATGGGGACAGGAGCTGGGATTGGAGTGAAATAATATGTGGTAGGAGGTGGCCATATACAGAGTGCATATTACCACATCATCACAACTCAGACTCGTAGAACTTAAAGGAGACCTATTATACTTTTCCACATTTTATGACTTATCTACAATGTTACAATGTTTGATGTTCATGTTAAACATTGCCAAAGCTTCAAATAATGAGGTTTAAGTATTTAAAGATCCCTGTGTGAGCAAAATCCTCAGATTTCCTCCTGTTCTGAACTATCTGTTGAACTGCTTTTTCTACCAACGGCTCAGTTCTACGACATACAGAGCTAGATGGAACGGTATTCCATATATGGTCATTTGCTCCACACAGCAACGGCCCAGCAACGCTTAGTCTGTCTGTACTTCTCAGCGACAACAGCAGCCTGGTAACATGCTTCAGGTCTTGGTTAATCAGAAGACAGTGGGCTTTGAGGGGGGGCTTAAAGAGACAGGAGCATCTAGAGCTTGTTTCAGACAGAGGCTGAAATAAAGGCCTACATGAAGAGTCAGTATAAGACAGAAAATAATTCTTTTGAACTTTGAATCATGCAAAGCTGCCATACAGGAGTCACAGAACTACAATATAGGACTGCAAAAGCAGTATAATAGGGCTCCTTTAAGGTATTGCAAAGGACTCTTCTTTCCAAATCAGTTAATGGGTTTCAGGAATATCCAGATGTTGAAGAGAAATTCACTAGATGACTTTGTGTAGCAGGGCGCAGAATGATGTCACACAGGCTCATTCGGGTGCAACACATGTCATTGTTTGTTTTTTTCTGCAAAATGCTGCTTTCCTCTTGCACTTGTATTATCTGACTTGCTCGCAAAATAAACAATGACAGAATTTTTTTTTGTTCGGCATAACACCATATTTTTTAATATTACGTGATCCACATTTATTTGCTAATCTCGACAACCGAGCTATATTCTAACTTTGCACAGGTTTGTGCAGTGGTGTTCATGAGAGAGAGAGAGCGAGCGAGAGGAGGTGCTGCATGAATATACGCTCCTCAATTAAATACGCTTTTAAATGCGCCTAGTAAAAACTGAAAATCAACCCAAACAAAGCAGTCTCTCCTGTTTTTTTAACTAATGAGATGGATGGAGCGTTATTATTATTACAGTGTTATTTGGATCAGTAACTGTAATAATATTACTGTTTTAGAAAAGTAATCCGTTACACTAATAGTTACTGGGAAAAGTGATAATATTACAGTAATGCATTACTACTGCCCACCACTGGTACTTAGTAAACATCACCAGCTTGGGTTCATCAGGAAAGATGATGGCACTGAAGCGAGACTCATGGTCACAAAATGCAAAAGTATCACTTTAGGTTGACAACACAGCATTTCTGTTTTCCTCTTGTACACAGAAAGTCTCATTAACTGACTTGCTTGCATTACATTTCCTTGTGACTTCCCCTGCACATACAGTACTCACACAATACTCAAACTCCCTGCAATCTAAGTTTTTCAATGTCTGGAACCACATACTTATTGGTTTGTGATTAATAAAACTATATCCTCAGTACAACATTGTCCACTGATTGCAATTTTTGGAACCCCTAGTGAAATATTTGTTCTTGTGTTATCGCACTTTGTCTGTGTTAGCAAAGTTATCCGTAACTTGGACAAGCTGTTGTCTCATTTGTCTTAACTTGTATGGAGGTATCCCTGTTTGTTTGGCGACATTACGTCTGGCACTGATTGCATAAAGCATGACATAGATGTCTAAGAGGTACAGCCGTTTAAACAGCAGTGTGAAATAGCACAACATGCATGAAAGTGAGAAGGAAGTGAAATGAAATCATTCTATACAATGATTATAGATCTTTTCCATTTTATTTTAGGACACTTCCAAATTTTCCCTTGCCATACCACCTGTTACAAACAAAGCCGTTTACATAATCGATCAAGTTTTAGGCAGCTCTGCATCCACCCATTTATCTTTTAACACTGCCATGGTGCCACACACAGTATGTCCAAAGACGAGCATTTTAATAATAGCACACCACACATTTCAACAATGGAGCAATTTAAATACAACAAAATGAATGGCCTTATCTAGAATAAAACAAGCTGTAATAAATAGAAGAAGGTTGCACAATTAACAATCTTTCAAATAAATCACAATTAGGTTGCAAGCTTCATTTAAGCCATAAGTCTACCTACACTCTCTTCATGTTGTGTATATGGAAGATCAGTTTGTCAACATTTTCTGGTAAAAGAGAACTTCTGGACTCGTTAAGGAAGTAACCAGCTTTTGAGAAAATATGCTCCAATGAGGTTTTAGTGGCTGGAATGCAAAAGAGGTGTTTGGCTGCAAATGCCAGTTTAGGGTAGCATTCGCTGTTGTGCTTCCACCATGCAAGTGAGCCCGACTGTACTTTAGTTGTGTCTTTCAAATATTGCTCCATCACTTTCTTTGCACTTTCTCCGTGTTCTTCTTCCTCTTCGTCATTGGACTCTGACTCCATCAGCATAGAAATCTCCTGTTGTTTCTTTTTCTTGGTGGTGGTGGCACTCTCCTCTTCTCCATGTTGCTGACAGGCTGACTGCTGGGCATGACGTAGTCTGCCCTGTTTTAGAGCTGTATTCATGCACAGCTGTAGCGTGCGTCCTGAGCAGTAGAACCCTTGAACATTGCCCCATTACTGCCGTTTCTCCTGCGTCTCAGTACACAGTTTCATATTGCTGGCATTGTTGTGATAAACAGTTACACGCTTATAATTTGGAATTGCTGAGGCATCCGCCGTGACTCCAAGCTGTTGTGCTTTGTTGACTACCACATGGCTCACCTCAATGACTTTAGTTTCCAAAAACGACACCAGAAAGTTCCCACTCCAGAGTTATAAAGTGATGGCTGACAGCCAGGCATGCCTCCATACTCACCAAGTTCCAAATGTCAGTTGTGAAACTTACGGCCGTTGCATTTTCAACAAGAGCAAACACTTGGTCTCGCAGATTGCTGTACTTAGGAGACAAAAGTGATCCTTGGGGGTCTTGCACGAGGTTTGTGGTGACAAAGGGTCACATCAGGGCATATAGTCTATGTCCAAATTAAATATGTTTGCATGTGAGAAAAGTCATTCTCTTCTGAGTCAATGGGCTGCTAAATATTTTGGAGTGACAAGATTTCCTAATTCTTTTTGCTCTCTAATGCTGTTCCTTCATGAATCAGAATCTTTGCAGACAAAAAATGTCACAGGGACAGTCCAGTGATTATTACCAAAATGTTTAATTGATACCTTATTAATCACTTTCATTGATCACTAATGACGAATACATCATCTGTTTTATTGCAAATAAGAATTACATTTACAGTTTTTATTTCTTATTGTAAATGGCATTTCTTGTATCGTCTTGCCTTCTGAATTCCGAACCGTACACACGGCAACAACACTGCAGCTAACAAGATGGAGTCCTCTAAAACCAAAAAACGCCTGTCTCCCGGCACAACACGACTCCAACACAAGCTCCATGTAAGGATAAAAACCAACAACAAAGTTTTAGGTGCTGATTCCCGTCAGTCCAGATCGACTTAGGGTGAAAACACAGTCAACATCAGAAAAGCTGGAGTCACAGAGAGACTTCCACTTTGTTTTGAAACTGACAAAATCTACACAGAGTTGGCTTTCATCCTATTGGACAGGCAAACTAACATTACTGCAAAGCATGTAAAATATATTGTGATTTTGAAGTTTAGCTAACTTTAGCTAGCCAGCTAACACCAACCAGTTGCTAACGTTATCCGGTGTGAGAAATGAGGTAACAGTACAAAGCAAATGTGGAGCGATTAGATCAGTTCACTTATGATTTATTGTTGTTTTACCAATACTCAGGTACACAGCTACTCCACAGTTCTTCATCGCTGTAACTTATGTGACCCACATAATATACAATAATGCAACATAACTTGGCAGGACAACAAGACAGTGGAAGACCTATTCACTACAATTATGTTACCTACTAACTGTTATAAAGTATGGAAACTACATATTGAATCTGTGGAAGATGCTAGTCATTTTCTTTGCAAAGAAATGTAATTTAATTGTAGTTTTCCTGCTCAAAATATTCCATCACCTCTTTCTTGTAATGATTATTGTAAAACTGAAAAAACTTAAAAACGTGTTGAACTTGTAGTAGAGAACAAAAGCTGTTAAGCGCTTATGTACTAAATACATTGACTAGACAATGATGGACAGTGGTTATATTAAAAATTTTAAAACAATTGTTGCAGTTGTCTCTGCAGTTCCTACCTAATTCTACACCCTTGCTTTTGGCCCTAACTCCATTCCCCCCCCCCAATGTAGTAATCTACAAACAGAAGGAAAACAACAGGGAAGTGAGGGGACAGTCAATGAGAAAGTGAGAGAAAGAGAGAGAGTTGTCCAAGGGGTTATCCATGGCCTTTAGATGCAGTTGAATAGACCCACAACCATTTTAGAACAATGTAACTTATAGTGCTGAGTGTTACATGAAAGTTAGGGTAATGCTTGGTCCGTTTTCAAGCAGCCGGTTCCCAAACCTTCTCTAATTATAGCTAAAGAATAAATTAACATGTGTTTCATTTGAGGCAGTATGCTGTAACAGAATCTTGATTCATATTTGATCAGCACTGCACAGTTTGCCGTGAGTTTCATGAGCCTGGTGTGTTGCATTGGACGGACCTGCAGATTGGATGCGGTGACATTGTTTCAAACCCGCCACATATTACATAAACGTTTGTGATTGGCCAGACTGGATCCACTTAGTAATAAGTTTATGGTGAAAATTTTTCTGAATAGGAGGGGGAGCAGATGCATCTGCCAGAGCAAATGAAACATGAGCTAGGCAGATTTGTCAGGTTCCCAGGCTAAATGCTCTAATTAATAAATAATGCTTTGTTTTAGTCTTAACAGCCAGCACCTAGGCGTTGTCCAATGTGCGGATTATGTGGATTTTTGATTTGATTGGTTCGTGACCCATTGGAACAGCACCCTCTATGTCTTCTGGGACCTGCTGATTTACAAATTAAGTGCATAGCAATGCATTTTACTCTGCCAATTAGAGACCCAGTAAAAATGGGTCCGTGACACATTTTGGGTTGCAACTTTGGGAAAGACTGGTCTGGTTCTAAGAATGACAAGAAGGTCAATTAACCTGGACCTAGAAATGAAACTGAATATCCTTCAGTCTAGACGAGGGGTGGCCAAACTATGGCCCACTGCACAATTTTAAATGGCCAATGGTGAATTTTAAAAATAAACTTGAATATA
>NC_060167.1:34435085-34451396 GCF_021292245.1 Micropterus dolomieu
GCTCCTCAATTAAATACGCTTTTAAATGCGCCTAGTAAAAACTGAAAATCAACCCAAACAAAGCAGTCTCTCCTGTTTTTTTAACTAATGAGATGGATGGAGCGTTATTATTATTACAGTGTTATTTGGATCAGTAACTGTAATAATATTACTGTTTTAGAAAAGTAATCCGTTACACTAATAGTTACTGGGAAAAGTGATAATATTACAGTAATGCATTACTACTGCCCACCACTGGTACTTAGTAAACATCACCAGCTTGGGTTCATCAGGAAAGATGATGGCACTGAAGCGAGACTCATGGTCACAAAATGCAAAAGTATCACTTTAGGTTGACAACACAGCATTTCTGTTTTCCTCTTGTACACAGAAAGTCTCATTAACTGACTTGCTTGCATTACATTTCCTTGTGACTTCCCCTGCACATACAGTACTCACACAATACTCAAACTCCCTGCAATCTAAGTTTTTCAATGTCTGGAACCACATACTTATTGGTTTGTGATTAATAAAACTATATCCTCAGTACAACATTGTCCACTTGATTGGCCAGACTGGATCCACTTAGTAATAAGTTTATGGTGAAAATGTTTCTGAATAGGAGGGGGAGCAGATGCATCTGCCAGAGCAAATGAAACATGAGCTAGGCAGATTTGTCAGGTTCCCAGGCTAAATGCTCTAATTAATAAATAATGCTTTGTTTTAGTCTTAACAGCCAGCACCTAGGCGTTGTCCAATGTGCGGATTATGTGGATTTTTGATTTGATTGGTTCGTGACCCATTGGAACAGCACCCTCTATGTCTTCTGGGACCTGCTGATTTACAAATTAAGTGCATAGCAATGCATTTTACTCTGCCAATTAGAGACCCAGTAAAAATGGGTCCGTGACACATTTTGGGTTGCAACTTTGGGAAAGACTGGTCTGGTTCTAAGAATGACAAGAAGGTCAATTAACCTGGACCTAGAAATGAACCTGAATATCCTTCAGTCTAGACGAGGGGTGGCCAAACTATGGCCCACTGCACAATTTTAAATGGCCAATGGTGAATTTTAAAAATAAACTTGAATATAGCGTCGTACACAACACACACACACACATCTGCCAGTAAGCTCAGCGACTATATTTGGCGGCAAACTCACCAGTGGAAGATGCACAGTCTGTCCTGAGTGACAGCTGCTTGTCAGCAGCGCACCAGCTTGACTACGGGAGGCAACTCCAGTGTTGTTGTAGAATCATTAAGCTTGTCTTTTAGACACAAGAGGCATCACTTGTTCTTTTTGTTTTTACAACTTTTGTATTTAAACTCAAACTGAGTATTTCTTGTTCGCTCATCCAGAAGAGGAGGTTTTTGTTGAGATATAGACTCTTGTGGAGATTAGCACAGAGATAAGGACTCATTCATTGGTGGTTGGACTGTGGGTTTTGTATTGAGCACTAACTGTATAACACTATGGTAAACTTCTTATGCACTTTGTGTTTCTTGTCATCTGTGGTACCTTGGAAATACCTGGTTGTTAAGTAAGGTGGAGTGATTGTCATGTAGTAATTGAGCATGCCTAAACCATAAAAATCTGCTCCAGGTCATTACACACGGAGAGCTGGATTGTTTGAAATGGAAGGACATCTGTTCCAAAATATGTGTGTGAGAATAAACAGAAGGCACAGTCTCCTTTAGTCAAGATCTTAGAATGAGAAGAGAGCCCAATACCCTTTAGTATATTTCTAAGAATGAGAAGGAGGCTCCTTAATCTGGTCCTAGCAATAACTGGAAGGCCTAATCTCCTTTATTCTTTGCCCGCTATAGAAATACACAAAGGCCCACAATCCCTTTGTCTAAATCTAAAAATGTCAAGGCCAGGTTGTTTTTCAGTTTTAAAACTAACAGGTAAAGAACAACAGAGTTTCATGTCCGTACTTTCTAGCTGTCTTCTACCACCTACTGACATATTGGTCACTGAATTAATTAGTAACTCTGCATTCCACTGTGTCTTCTTTGAAAGAGGTTCAACCATTACATCCATTACACCACTGATTCATCAGCAGCTAGTGCTGCCAAAGGCAAGGGGAGAAGGAAGGAGGTGAAGGAAGTCTAGAGAAAGAGGATACACAGTGAAAGATCTTGGACGGATGACAGTGAGAGGAAGGGACAGGCAATAAGAGTGAGAGAGAGAGAGAAAGAGAGAGAGAGAGAAAATTGGTGGAGGAGAGAAATATCAGGACATGTCACGTTGTACCACAGTTTCTTTTATTCCTGATTTGTCACTGCAGTCGCCTGTCCCTGGAGAGAAAGAGGGGGATGGAGCTTGAGAAAGAGCAAGAGATGCAGGATTTTGAAGAGAGAGAAAGGGGTAGATGGGTGAGAGAGAGCGAGAGAGAGAGTAGGACGTTGTGATGTGAGGCCTGGTGGCTAAGGATCTCTGGGGACAAGCCTGTGGGCTTTCAGAGACAAACATTAATAATGAAATGCTAATTCCCTCTGTCCTCCTTTCTTTCTCTCCTCCCCACTGTCTCTCTGTCTGTCATTTTCTCTCTGTGTCTCCATGGCCGCCTATATTTCTCTTAATCTCCTCTCTCTTACACACACACTTTTTTCCTCACCAACTTTCTGTCTTGTACCAAAAACAAGCGCAGTTTATTGCAGTTCCAGTTATTAACTTACTCTGCTATTTGAAATGATTATGCAATTTGTGCGTGTGTGCGAGCATGTTTGTGTGGGTGTGCAGCACCATTTTATATAAATGCAGTTCAAAAGGTCAGCCCTGGGTCAGTCAAATTACAACAAAGAACTCACGCAGTTTGCATTCTGAGCTACCAGCTTGTGTGTGTCCAAACAAAGATTTAGTTACAAAAGCTGAGAGGAGCCTGCCATATAGGATGAAACAACCTTTTGACAGGCACATGCTGTGCACCTGCAATATAGTTGGAAAGACAGTAGAATAAGGAGAAATACAATAGTACTGTAAGTGCAGTGATACATGCTCTTAATCAGGCCAGTAGAGCATTTAACAGCGGCCACAGCACTCTTTTTGGTTCCATTTATTTAGGCAATATTTAACAATCTGGAACAGTTCACAAAACCTTCACCCAAGAAGCTGATTATCCTTGTGTGTGAGCTGCACAGCCACCAAGAGTGAATGGGCAAGTAGCCACCGATGGGAGATTGCATTAAAGCAATCTCGGAAAGAGATAATAAATTTGGTTACATTTAGTTAACATGTTTTGCTCTTGTTCAAGAAGACCTGTCACCTGTAGAGGATGTAGAGGATCTATAATCAGCTCTTCATGAAACACAGTAACATTTGTGTCACATTATCATTCACCACAGCTATGTGAGTAAATGGAATGAAAAATGTATTTTTCTCCACCAATTAAGGGGACGATCACTCAGTAACACGTTACTGCAATATTATTACTTTTGTAAGGGATTACTATTTTCAAAACAGTAATAATATTACAGGAGCCGTGGCCACTGACGGGCAGAAGAGGAGGCGTTAGTGAAGTAGAGTGACAAAGTGAGTAAGTTTGACAAGGGAGAGAGAGAGGGCAGGAGGAGAGTGGAGGTGAAGCTTTAAGCATGGAGTAGCTCAGCCTGTAGGGAGGGAGGGTCATTTACTCTGGGGACGCTGGAGACATGTAGCCACCACTTTTGAAAGCATTTGTTGAAAATGTTCCAAAAAATAGCTTGCACCAAGAAATGTTAATTAACAAATAAATATGCTATGAAAAAGGTTTATTTGCACAATAAGCTTGCAATGCAGTGTAAATACAGAAGAAACCCTGTGTTGTCCAAAAAAACTTAGGCTAAAAACAATAATAAGCTACCAATTACTGCATTATATTCTATTATATTTTCACCTGCCACCTGGATTTTGTGCCTCCCTGGTGCAGAAAATGTCCCCAGAATGCAGGAAATTAAGTGTTTAATGGTCAAAATCTTCTAGGGGAGGACCCCCAGACACCCCTATCAACTATTTCATCAATACATTTTTTTCCTAAATAGTAAGCCTATTAAAATATATTCTTGTCTTGTTGTCATGGCCCCAATCTTCTGCAATGTTACATCTCATGGGCTAAGTGTTTCGTCACACCCTTAATCTGAGCCCTTAAATTCAAGGATGGTGTATTGGTGAGGTATGTCCGACAGATTTTGGTGGGCAGCCTGGGCCAAAAATGCCAGGGCCGATTTTTTTTTCCCAGCCCTGGCTGTTATGAATTGGATATTTCTAGCATTTACTGTACTGGTTTAGCCGACCAGGAAACTCACAGACCAATCGCATGTGCTCCAATCGTCTCATGTGACACTGCTCAGCCAATCAAATCTATGCATTCCGATGCTTGTGAGTCGAGTCCGCGAGACGTTTTGGAAACACTCACGAATTGAGGAGACGAAAGGGAAAAGAGATTTCACATGACTTTTAATCAAGAATGTACAGATTCTTACATGTACATTCCTCCCACGGGCAGTTCAACACCAGAATATCTCATAGATCTCCAATGCTGGCTGTCAGGACAAGCTAGAGCTGTTGTTGAGCAAGAGAAAGTAGGAGTGGTAGCTCTGTAAGAGGGAGTGAAAGAGAAGAGGAGGCATTACAGCTGTTCATTTGTTATGATGTGTTGAGTGTTTATTATAAAATTGGCTAAGACTGCACTTCATCACTTCAAGCACTTTTTACTTCATTTTTTCTAAGAATTAGGCACTTTCAAAATTTAAGTAAACTAAAATGTTTACTTAAATTTTGAATTTATTAGAGTAGTTATTTATTATTATCCCTCCAGTTTGATGTGAAAACTGACTGAAATATTATTTGATCTGACAGTCCGTTGTTGACTAAAAACACATGTTGATACAACTATATGTTAAGGTACTGAATGATAATGCAAGTTAGTCGTTTTGATGTTCTGGACCTTTGCTTTGGGAAATTTTCTCTAACTGGACCTCTTTGAATTCTAATTGAATACCCCTGATGTAAAGTATCATTGTCAGTATAGCATCACCAGGTTTGAGAGGCTGTAATGTTTTCAGTTTGGCTGGTTATTGACTTCTAAAGTTAATTATTGTTCCAGTAAAGTGGATTTATTTCTGAAATGAAAGCTGCAAGCAGTGTTGGGCGGGCCCTTGTACGTGCAGCGCGTCGGGGAGTGCCGCTGCCGCGCAGCAGATTCTGCAGTTCTACCAGCATGAAGTTGCCACATGCTTTGGACACTTAAATGTCACTTCCTGTGTGCCCTATGTGGCGCTACATTGCACTATAACTATATGTTTTAGTAAGTCAAGTGTGGAACATATCATAAAAATGTTATAATGTTAATTTAAAACGCATGATGAGAGTCACACAGAGCTTACTTCCTGTTGCCAGTAGATGGCACTACGAGTGAAACTGAATTTTGGCATGTATATGTGTTGGGGGAGGCACCTAATGTTTGGTAAAGATTTGAAAATGTCAAGTTACAACAACTTCTTGTTTAATGGCGAATCATCGATTTTGGACGCCACGCCACAGGCACGACAAAAACTCACTGTTTGTAAAACTTTTAATCATCAGTGGGTTTAGACTGCACAGCAAAAATTTGAAGTCGAGCGGACTAATTTTCTAGGAAGAGTTTGTTAAAGTACGGAGCCTGTAAATCGCCAAAAATGGGCATTAAATCCAATATGGCAGACTTCCTATTGGGTGTAGGTGATGGGTCCAAGAGGTACATCTAGATACTTCATGATGCATGTGTCAGAAATTTCGTACATGTAGGTAAAACATGCGGCGAGGACCGCTTTGATGTAGGTCACTTCCTGTTGCAAGTGGCGCTATGACTATGGGTGAATAGTGACATGTACATGTGTTCAGGGCGGGACTCTTCAAACGTGTAATGCGAAGCGTGGAACCTTGCTGTCACGCCACCGCCACGCTGTTAACCGAAAACTCGCAAGTTTTACAACATGGCATCGTCAATGTGTTAAGGGTTTTCTGGGACAGTTTTGAAGTTGATATGGCCAACCTGCTAAGAGTAGTTCATTATATATATTTCCTCTTACCAGCACGTGGCGCTATGACTTTGAGTGAATATTGTCAGATGGATGTGTTCAGGATGGGACTCTTCTTATACATATCAGATCTAGTACAGATATGAGCATGTACACTGAAGGATTGTTGACGCCAAGCCACGGGCACGCTCGTGGACGAAAACTCAACGTTGGTACAATTTTTAATCGGGTTTAGACTGCACTGCAAGTTTGATCTAGGAGAAGTTTCTTAAATTACGAAGTGTGTTAATCTCCAAAAATTACCATTAAATTCAAAATGGCCGACTTCCTGTTGGTTTTCGGGCATTGCTCCATTACATTCCACAGTGATCATCAACAGATGGGTTGCCACTTATCATTTCACGCTCAAATACACCTTTGGACGTAAAGGTAACCACTTTAGCGTCAATGAAAATTAAACTGACTCACAATCATCTGATACAGCTGTCACGGACATATTTTTTTAGGTACAGCAAATCCAGAAGAAAAAGCAGTGGCAGTGGGCCTGAATATGCGAAATGAATAAAACTACTTACATTTCAACTAATACAACTGTTGGATTATGTTCTCTCCTTTTGGTTTGCAGGATGCACGTATTAAACTTAAAATGCTGGGTAGCTACAGGTTACAGTGCACAGAGCTGAGTGGTTGACAATAAACAAAGACATCCTGTGGCAGCCATCAATTTGTTATGCTTTTTTTCTCAATCGTGATCTGCTACCAAAACAATATACTAATTTCAATAAAAACAAATGATGTTGTCCCACCTTCAGAAGGCCAACCATTCTTTAGGGATTTATTATAAATTTCGTCTGCTTAATTGCATGGTTTGGAATATAAGTAATTAACAAATTAAGGTAAATTATAAAGGACAAAAAATAAATTCATAAGGTAATTAATACAAAAGTGGATTTTTAAAAAAAGGAACTTAAAAGAGATGTATTAATCTATATCTATAATTTCTGTATTCATTGTCGATTGTGTCAGGATCCGTCCTCCATACCCGACACACACACACACACACAGTATCCTTGTGAATTTTATTAATCAGAATTCCAAATAGATAGTTTAATGGGGTGAGCCACCAACAGTTTAGCTGTAATTGTACAGTGTAAATTACATTGTCTAATGTATAGAGTCTGCCCTTTCAGCCCTGCTGGTCTTGGTTGTCTTTTCCAGTTTATCTTCAGACTCCAGCACAACTCTGTCCAAGTGAGGATTAAAACATTCACTCATACTAACGCACACTCTGGCTCTCTCTGGGTTGGCGTCTGCAATACCATCCAACAAATACTGCTCAAACTGAAATATATTGCACCATACTGGTTCTGGAGGGTCTCTGCCGGCCACATCCTCTTGCATGGCAGCAACAGCAGTGGCAGCCTAGACCTGTCTCTGCTGCTGGTCTTCTATGGCTCCAGGAAGACGGCCAAAACACTAAAATGTATTTTCGTCAATATGGGATGCCATTTTTGCTGTTGGAAACGTAGTCAGTCTGCAATGCAAGCGAAGATAGTGGCATCCAGAAAATCCTGGTGATATTACTGTCATGTGAAATGACCGTGCTGGATGCATGAAGAACTAATTGGCGAACTCAGCTTTCTCTGTCAATATAGCACACACTGAGGAATTTATTGCTTCAATGGACTGCATTTACCATCAGTGCTAATTTTACATCCAGAATTGTCCTTTAAAATAGAGGTAATTTCACACAAAATTCTCCAAGTATAATGGAGGTGAATGGAAGAAGGTGAAAGGATTTGTTCTAACCCTCAGTAGAAAATAGATTCCTGTGAAATATATACAGTGGAACAGTGACAGTGGAAGCCACTTACAAACTGGAAAATGGATGAACATGTAGAAACAAAATCACTTTTCTACAGGAAACAGTGACACAGACTTGTTATGCGTTTTGTTCTTTTGTGTTTAATATGTGAAAAGCAAGCTGACCAGAATACTGTGCCCTGCTGAGTCCTCTAACTGTCCATCTTACTTGTCATCCTACAATGTGCTTAATGACAGTGATTTTCTGCCAGCCTCCAGCTGCTTTTGTAAAGGCCTTGCACAAGTGGGTGTTTCTTACATGCATTTGAATACAAAATATTGTCATGTAAAAACAGGCGTGTGTCCACAAAACAGGTCCACCTTTATTAGTCTGACAGATCTACAGAACGAACATTGCGACTTGAATCAGAGTAACATTTCCTTATACCTAAGAAACAAAACAGTTTTTCTTACACTTAACTATAGAGGTGGCAGATCAGAGAACACTCGTATAGGTCATGTATTTTGCTGTTTAGATATTGTTTTTATGCTTTGGTTTCATTGATTGTCAGCCTCCATGACAGCAATGACGCTCTAATTGAAGACAGTAAAACTGTTACTATAACATTGCACAGTCTTTGAGTTCAGATGGAGAGGGCCTTTGAGAGGCTGTTGATTGCTGCTGTTTGTTCTTCCTAATTACACTGCACTTGTTTTTAGCATCTCCTCTATGTTCTCAACTCACATTTATTGTCCTATTCCTTCTCTTGATTTAGCACCAAGTTTTCTCTTTTTCTCCTGAAGGTGAATTAAAACACATACTGAAAAAATTTTCAAAGGATCCAAGTAGAAAAGGAAAACTTACATAACATACCCATTCTTGGAAATTGATTGGATTCCAAGTGTAGGTTACTCTTAACCTTCTCACAAGTTGAGGCAATAAAGTCACTTCTCTTAGACTGAAATTTTTATTGTTGTTAGTTTAAACTTAAAACACTTTGAACAGTCAAAATGTTGGTGATAAAATTCTGGAAAAAAAACTTGTAAAATTGCACGTAAATACACAAAAGCAAAAATGTATTTTAAAAAAAACAGATTGACATATCAAAATTCTTTTGATAACTTTAGATCAATCAGCAAAGTCCGTAGAGGATCCTGCCAAAGTTTTGGGTTGATTAAAACGTTTTACGAGTTCGCAAAAATACACTTTTGAGAAAAGTGATAAAAAGTTGCATAATTTGACATTTTTAGAGCAGAAGACCATTAGAGCAAGGATGCAAATGAATCCAGATATTAAAAGGTTGAAAGAACTTTGACTCTAAATGCTCTTTTCGACATAACTGCAAAAAAGTAAAGTAGCTTGTTATAGCGCCAACATGCCAATAAGTGCCATTTTTTTGCCTGAGTAGTGTGGAATTAGCAAACTCCCTGGCAATTTTTGCAAGTTTTTGTCTGGCTGTTTTTGCTGCGCAAAAACGTTTATCCAAGAAAAGAAAGAAAGAAGGCTTCCCTGCTTGGATCCCTAAATATGGCGTCACACACCTACCAGTCAACTCAGGAAATATCTACTGTATGGTGGCGTTTCAAACCAAACTTACCAGTTGAAGAGGCACAGTCTGTCGAAAGTGGATTCTTGTGGAGATTTGATCTGAGATAAGAACCCAAACCCCCAGCTGTATACATTAACAGTTATAACATTAACTTAGCTCTCCTTATTACCTAGGCTCCTTACATGCTTGCTAATAACTTTTTTTAAAGGAGCCCTATTTTACAGCTATTCCAGTCTTATATTGTAGGTCTGTGACTCCTGTATGGCAGCTTTGCATGTTTTTTTCTTATACTGATTCTTCATGTAGGCCTTCATTTCAGCCTCTGTTTGAACAAGCTGTAGATGATCCTGTCTCTTTAAGGCCCCTCCTTTCAAAGCCAACTGTCTTCTCATTGGCCAAAACCTGAAGCATGTTACCAGGCTGTTGTTGCTGGGCGAAACAGGCAGACTGAGCGTTGCTGTGCCGTTAGTGTGGGAGCACATGACCATATATGGAACAGCAGCTCCGTCTGGCTCGGTGTTAGGTAGAACCGAGCCGTAGGTGGAAAAAAAAGTTCAAAGCAGGAGGAAACCTGAGGTTTTTGCTCACAGTGATTTCTTATAAATGCTTTAACCTAATTTTTTGAAACTTTGGCCTTGTTTAACATGAACATCCAACATTATAACATAAGTCATAAAATGTGGAAACGCATAATAGGTCTCCTTTAAGCTTGGTCTCCTACATTGACAGTGTTGTGTTGGACAAATGTTGGGAGAGAGACCGAGAGAGCAAGAGAGAGAGGGACGGGTGAACGAGAGAGAGAGAAAGAGGGACGAGCTAGAGGACGTGCAGCGCAAATGCACTACGCCGCTCTGCAATTAAATACTTTTTTAAATAGGCCTAGTAAAAAAAATTAAAATCAATTGTGGCTGTCAGAGTTGGTATTGTGACGGGCCGCCACAAATAAATGAACGTATAGGAACGTATGTGCAGCGTGGACGTCGTTAGGCCTATTTTAAGGGGGCTGAAGCTACCCTTACATGGTCCTAATCCCCCTCAAATTATAATAAGAAAAATAATTATTAGGTATAGATTTATTTTTTTACAGTAAAGGCATGTACTCAACAAAGAAAAGGAAGAATTTTGATAAATACTTAAAATAATCGTCTTGGTTGTTTTCTCTTCTGGTTGTTTTCTTCTAACAATAGGCATTAGTTGGTCTAGGCACCAAGGCATAACCTAAAACAATTTTTTTTCATTTATTATATTAGCTATATTTTGACCAACTTAACTTTGTGTTTGGCTGTCATACATTAAATAAATATGTAGATGTTGCCTACATGTAGGCTAAGCTATACATGAGCATATGCCCACAGATATACACATAAAATATAAAAATTTAAAAGCAAACATACATATATGCATACAGTAATTGTTACTCCAAACCTTTTATTCCTTCCGACATCAGGTTATTAAATTCAGACAGTAGCCATTTTAAATAGGATCCTTTTCAATAGTGTACATGATAAAGTATTTAGTTTATGCTTATATGTAAGCCAAACTGCAGAGTAAAATCACACTCTGATTGAACCAATCTACAGTGCAGTAACGGTAAAAAGTATAATTAAATAGCATATTTTGGACCTGCAACCTATCTAATAGAGGAGTTAGATATGGTATTACTTTATCACACATTTAAATGAGCAGCTGGTTAGCATTTAAGTCTTAGCCCACAGAAGAACTCAGCAGGAACACAGTCTGACATAAGTGAATTCCCCCCATGCAGCTTTGATGTGTCTAAAAGCTAACATTACAGTAACTTTTTGTTAAACAGAGGAGAAATGGGAGAAGAGAATATGTTGCTTTTTACTTGTTAACATTTTGGCTTCTTCACTGGTGATAAGTGTTGTTCTAATACAATAACAAAAGATGCGAGTGCAAAGATTTTGCAAGTGCAAGTTACACATACCCTGGTGGCTAAGCCCCCCCTGTGTTTCAATCCTAGTGACATCCCTGCTGTGCAGTGAACTTGTATTTAGTGTTTCATGTCGTCGCTTGGTACCTTTAGAATACATGGTTGTCAAGTACTGAAAGACCTCTGTTCTTTATGCATGCAAAATTGCATGTAATGTTTTTGTGTACATTAAATGCCTAAATGAGCTGAATGTTATTCCTTCATTTAGCACATCCATAATAATATTTCTGCTGATAACACTCTGAGTGGCAGGCATAGAATACTTGCCTGCCAGTGAAAAAGTTAGAAGATACCTACACATTGATGTGTGTATTATGTAAACTGCCTGCAAGAGACTGAGTTACTGCAGCAGCAGAGTGTACAGTATGCAATAGGTGGTATTAACATACAAAAATGGATAAAGGTAAATGATACACTGTTTATGATGATTTACCTTATAATGAAATTCATACTTTGAGAAAAACAATCTACAAATGCCTATACAGTTTGTGGCTGCGAGGATAGATAAGCAATATACAAATACATTAAAAGATAATGCAGTGATGTTTTTTTCTAAATAACAATGCGCTGTGTTGATCCCTGTATCTGTTTGTATTCCTCAGGTGGGAGGGAAGGACAATCCTGCTGTTGACCCCATAATCCACGGCCTAAAGGGTGTGGTCCATCATGGTGAGTGGCAGTCCTAGTGCCCAGTCATACAGGGAATGATAGCTATTTAATCATCAGAGAACCAGGACTTTCTCTAAATGTATATACAGTAACCGTGTGTTATCGCCCAAGCTTTTAGCTTCTTTTAGGTCATTGTCTTGGTTCTCCAGCCCACACATCAGTGCTTGATGCGGGCCGGAACGTTGTACTGGCACTTATGTTTTTTCCACTTCAAGCACTGCCACACATGTACTGTTTGGTTATGTCCAGCCCTGGCCATTGGCCATCATACTGGAATAATCACCTTTGACTTTCAGTCACAGAGCTGCTCAGCAAATTTGTCACATGAATAATAATGAAAATAGAAACTCTTTGGATGTTAGGCAAGATTCTTATCAACTTCAAGGTTGCTTCCCTTAAAGTCAATGCCAATTCATACTAGAATATATACACTGAACAAAATCACAAGCGTATCACTTTTGTTTTTGCCCCCATTCATCATGAGCTGAACTCAAAGATCTAAGACTTTCTCTATGTACACAAAAGGCCTATTTCTCTCAAATATTGTTCACAAATCATCAGCCAATAGTAGATTGGCTTGATGGGGACTTGAGTACCTCATGAGTCCAAAATTCTTTTAACTGTATTCACTGGGACACACACACACTGAGACAAGCAAGTCTGCAGGAGCAGAACTAGCAAGCCTTGACTCACAGTGTTCACCTCATTTACTGTACATGTCAGAAAATGCTGCTGTTGGCCAGTATTGTGAGGACTTCAGATTCAGTCAGTTTAACTAATTCAATTAAATATGCCGCTGCATTTATCTCTAAACTATTGCAGCAGAACAATAATCCTTTCGTGAGCCATGACATTATTGAAAACTGAACAAGTCCAGACCCGAGTCCGGATCAGCTTTATACACTGATAGGGCATAATGTCTGAATAGTAAATTTGCTTTGCTAATTTCCTCACTGTACTCAGGAAGGGTGTGGAATTAGCATGGTAAATTAGCAATGCTCACTAAGACCCTTTCACTCTGAGCTATGGTGGCATTATAGGGGAAATAAATCATGTTTTTTTTTTGTCACTGCTACAACACACCGAAGAAAAAGATAGGCAACATTAAGGTAATGTGAAAGTAAAGTGAAGTCATTAAACAACAACAAAACAACATTAATCCAATATAAAGAAGTGGAATAAAAAGAGAGAAGCACAGATGTGTGCCCAAATCAAAAATATAACTATGCATTAGTACTTTTGGACAGAAAAATAAAAGCATATTTCAGGTTCATTACAACTTGGGTTTTATTTTCATAGTTTTGGCAACCATTGTCTGCATTGCTTAAAGCCGCATTCAGACCAACCGCGAATTTTCCCCTCGCGACGCTTTCCTCGCGTGAGTGCATTCGTTGCAAGTGTTCACACACAACGCAAGAAGGCGATTTTAACGCGATATGGTGAATAAACACAACTCGCCTTTACTACAACTGTATGAACCCAAAGTAAACTTTTGCTGTGATTAAATAGCAATAAACAGATTCAACTGATGCTGAAATAACTACAATATGATGCAGATTTGTTAAACATATGAATTCATACTTTGTCAGGTCTGTCAGCAAGACAGCAGGACAACAACTTCTAAAATGTTTGTTTTCTGAATGGAGTTTGGATCGATCAGGGCCATTCTATGCTAACTTGGTCGCGGTAAAGTACAATGATAGCTGGAATAAAGTTACAGACACATGTTTTCTGAACTCACCAGGTAGTTCAAGCTCCTCGCTTTCTTTTCTCCCATCAATGTCCTGTTTTGTCCATTTTTTATATAAATATGAAGTCACAGTCCGACAAAGCTAACAACGCTAACAACAACACTGGAACCGGATGTGCACGGAACCTAGCTGCTGAGAAGCTCCAGTGAAGGTAAATCAACGTTGAAATCCCAAAAACTAAAGTAAAAAACTAATTTAATAAAAGCAGTTAACTCCGAGCTCCTCCCGCAAGTAAATGGCGTAGTTGTCAGAGCAGAATCCGACTGAATATGGTTGTTTATTTGTCCAATGGTTGCAGCGCTGCTCCCTGCTCCTCTCTCCCAAGTTTAGCAGCTCTCAGCCGGCCAGCAGATTTTCAATCCCCCGCTCTGCCTGGCCCTCACCACACAATGCTCTGAAGCCTCGGTGAAGTATGGACAATCTCAACACTGATAGACTATCGCGACTCAGCGTCATACGATTTCTTCGAGTTGAACATGTTCAACTTACGCAAATTCCTTCGCGTCGCTGGCCCCGCCGCCTCCCCAGCCCCCTTCACGTCACTTCGCGCCGCCCGACAGGAAATCACAGCTCTACGCGTCTTTGCATTGACTTTGTATGTAAACTCACTGCCCCGAATGCTCGTTTCGCTTTTGGTCGGAAATCACCATAAGGAAGTCAGCCAGGGCCACTTATTTGTGAGAGAAAAAGAAGGCAAACAAAAGAGGATAACCTGTACATCCACTGTCAAATCTATCAGTTTGCAGTCCCATTTCCTTACTGATATTTTAGGTACACTCAATTTTCCCTTCAAATAGAGTGCTTTGGGTAATCTGGCTTAACAGATCTCAGCAATTTCTTACTGGCGAGGAAAAAAGTTATACAAGAAAATGTTTGAATCAAGTTAACAACTTTTTTTTTAATAGCTACATTTTGGTCCAGTGCCCTTTTGTCAGTTTTCATCAGGACTTGTTGTCCTCATCATGGGCGTAAATTTCATCTCACAGTAGGGGGGGACAATAAACATAAAATTTCACAAGAGCAATTTTTGAGGGGGACACAAATAATACAGCCAAAATTGGACTTGTAGGCCAATAGGATACGTGTACACAGAGAGAAGTCTTACTACTATTTTTCTGGCCACAAAGCAATAGTTGTATAAATATGACTTAAGTTCATAGGTTCACCACGTGGTCATATTATCCTAAATAACTTGCGTCCTCTAGGCTACCTAGTAATTTAGGTTTCTTCTGGGATAGAGGATGTCTCTTCCATACATATATATATATATTAGATATTTAACGGCAGCAGGCCAACTGCTCTGCCACTTAACATCATAACGCTCAAAACCCAACACAACGGTAGATCTACGTTATCAGCTTAATATCAGTTCACACACAGGATTATCGCTGTAGTAAGAGATGCACAGATCACATTTTTCCTGGCTGATTCCACTTACTGATTTTTTAAAAGGTCTGATCTACTGATTCTAATTTTGGCCGATTCCGATTTTATTTCTTTCTGAGATCTATAACTGACAGCATACACAAACATTTTTGTGTGTGGAGGAGGCTTGTTGTTAATTGTCATTCATTCATTCATTCATTCATTCACTCTTGTGAATAATATTGTTTTACTATTTACACAATTGTTTTAACTATATATCATGATATTATTTAATGGTTTTTAAGGGGGGATACCCCTCTGCTAGTGGGGGGGACATGACCGCCCTGTCACCTCTGTCCCCCCCATGATTTCCACCTATGGTCTTCATATATTTATCAGTTGATGTTAGCCAGTGCAGTGTTGTCATGACATAGAAATGGTGGACAAAACTATAGAAATGAGACCGAAGTTGTAAAACAGATAAATAAAGGCTAATCATCTGCTGCCATGAATGACAATCTGGACTGGTGACCATCACTTGCAGGAGGCAAAGTGAGGGCCCAGGTCCACAACATGGGCAGGACTTTGGAGGAAGTAAATCTGCACAGCATATGATGCATTTGGAGAGAAGTGGCCAGTGTTGTACTCTCTATCAAACTTTAACTACAGGGTACTCTTTGATTGTACTCCTGATCAAAAAGTCTTAGCCTTTGCATCATTTAGTGCTTCACATGCCATATATTCACAAAAGTAATCAGGATTTTGGGGAGATTCAGTGTTTTTTTCCCCTCACATAGCAAATTAGAAGATTTTTCATTGTTTTTTGTTAGCACTGTATGCCCTCAGTCAAACACAACTGTCTCCTGCACGCAGTCCTGATGTGCATCCCAGTCATGATCAAAACATTTATCCTAAAGCAATGTTCTGTCTGTCCCTCTCAAAGGGCCCCGCTCGGCTTGCAACAGCAGAACTGTTTCAGAGTGAATTTTGAGAGCTTCGGCATACACAAATAAAACTTTGATAAAACCTCACCCCATGATACTTGCCCTTTATCTCCTGCTCAGTTGTCTTGGAAAAACTACTCTGTCTCCATAATTCATCTAACACAAAGACCACTCAAGTTCAATCAAGGTCTCGCTCCCATCTTTCCCTCTGGTGGTTGGCTAATTTTCTCTGTCTCCACCAGTGCTACAGCGGGTGGTTAAATTTTTCACAGCTCTCTTGCCTTGTTGTCGGGCTC
>NC_060167.1:34451496-34474568 GCF_021292245.1 Micropterus dolomieu
ATGGGCGTAAATTTCATCTCACAGTAGGGGGGGACAATAAACATAAAATTTCACAAGAGCAATTTTTGAGGGGGACACAAATAATACAGCCAAAATTGGACTTGTAGGCCAATAGGATACGTGTACACAGAGAGAAGTCTTACTACTATTTTTCTGGCCACAAAGCAATAGTTGTATAAATATGACTTAAGTTCATAGGTTCACCACGTGGTCATATTATCCTAAATAACTTGCGTCCTCTAGGCTACCTAGTAATTTAGGTTTCTTCTGGGATAGAGGATGTCTCTTCCATACATATATATATATATTAGATATTTAACGGCAGCAGGCCAACTGCTCTGCCACTTAACATCATAACGCTCAAAACCCAACACAACGGTAGATCTACGTTATCAGCTTAATATCAGTTCACACACAGGATTATCGCTGTAGTAAGAGATGCACAGATCACATTTTTCCTGGCTGATTCCACTTACTGATTTTTTAAAAGGTCTGATCTACTGATTCTAATTTTGGCCGATTCCGATTTTATTTCTTTCTGAGATCTATAACTGACAGCATACACAAACATTTTTGTGTGTGGAGGAGGCTTGTTGTTAATTGTCATTCATTCATTCATTCATTCATTCACTCTTGTGAATAATTTCCACACACCTAAGACATGTTTTAAACTGTGTGTGTGTGTGACTATGACATGAGGTTAGTGCGCACACACGAAACATGGCGCATATTGAATATTTGACACTGCTCAGCCCCGGTCACCAGTCAGAGCCAAGTATGCGAAATTAAACGGCCTATTTCAGGCCCCAGCTGATCAATCTGTGCATCTCTAGCTGTAGAAGAAGAGTTCTAGTCCAATAAGCTGTTAAACAAGCTACCAAATAAGCTAGGTAATGTTTTAATAACAATAAAAATAATCGGTTATCATAACTTTTTGTTATGTTTAATTTATTAAGGACTCAGCATCATCTGTATTAAAGACAAGAATCAGTTCATCCAATGTTTAAAGTGCATAAAACAGCCCTGCCAACCTACTTAACATTACTGGAGCTCCACAACTACTGACAGATTTGAACTGGTTTTCTGCCACCGGACTGCTGTGAGGGGGAAAGCAGGCAATGGACCAAACCACTGTGAGGAAAGGGAGGGGGGACTCAAAATGTTGCTAAACTTAAAAAGCACTTTAATTGCCCTCTTTGCGTTTGTATTGTTTTACTATTTACACAATTGTTTTAACTATATATCATGATATTATTTAATGGTTTTTAAGGGGGGATACCCCTCTGCTAGTGGGGGGGACATGACCGCACTGTCACCTCTGTCCCCCCCATGATTTCCACCTATGGTCTTCATATATTTATCAGTTGATTTTAGCCAGTGCAGTGTTGTCATGACATAGAAATGGTGGACAAAACTATAGAAATGAGACCGAAGTTGTAAAACAGATAAATAAAGGCTAATCATCTGCTGCCATGAATGACAATCTGGACTGGTGACCATCACTTGCAGGAGGCAAAGTGAGGGCCCAGGTCCACAACATGGGCAGGACTTTGGAGGAAGTAAATCTGCACAGCATATGATGCATTTGGAGAGAAGTGGCCAGTGTTGTACTCTCTATCAAACTTTAACTACAGGGTACTCTTTGATTGTACTCCTGATCAAAAAGTCTTAGCCTTTGCATCATTTAGTGCTTCACATGCCATATATTCACAAAAGTAATCAGGATTTTGGGGAGATTCAGTGTTTTTTTCCCCTCACATAGCAAATTAGAAGATTTTTCATTGTTTTTTGTTAGCACTGTATGCCCTCAGTCAAACACAACTGTCTCCTGCACGCAGTCCTGATGTGCATCCCAGTCATGATCAAAACATTTATCCTAAAGCAATGTTCTGTCTGTCCCTCTCAAAGGGCCCCGCTCGGCTTGCAACAGCAGAACTGTTTCAGAGTGAATTTTGAGAGCTTCGGCATACACAAATAAAACTTTGATAAAACCTCACCCCATGATACTTGCCCTTTATCTCCTGCTCAGTTGTCTTGGAAAAACTACTCTGTCTCCATAATTCATCTAACACAAAGACCACTCAAGTTCAATCAAGGTCTCGCTCCCATCTTTCCCTCTGGTGGTTGGCTAATTTTCTCTGTCTCCACCAGTGCTACAGCGGGTGGTTAAATTTTTCACAGCTCTCTTGCCTTGTTGTCGGGCTCATCTGGCGGACACGCACTACAGGTCTACCTCCTCAGTCTTTACACCTCATGCCTTGTTGCATGTTACATGAAAGCTCACTGGAACAAATGCTCTCTGACTAGCGAATGGCTCCGCACCATCCTTGTAAAATCAGCTTGGTAAAAAGGCTGATTTAAAAGGCCGTGCACAGCGGACTCATGAAAGGCTTCGGTGAAGAAGAGGGGAGCCCGTTGTCTACACCTTGCAGGGGCTTTGGAGGCAGATGCAAAGACTCAAAATGATGTGGTGGGATGGTGGAAAGATGAGAAGTGGGGACGAGGAGTAGGAGGAGCACGGTGAAAGCTCCCTCGTGCATTCATGCTTTCCACTTTAATGTTGTTTATAGTGAATTCTGTAAATTATCTAGTGATGTCTTCATCACTATTGCAAAGATCATCACGATCACAGTGAAAAAGTTCAAACAAACATTTGAAATACTCTCAGAAAGAGTAGATAAAAATCCTCACATTGTATACTGCTGTGAAGGTTTATTACTCAACTGGAAGGGGATGTTTGGAGACGCTCGAATTATGCCTTTAGGAAAACTTTTTTCTGATGAGGGCAGTTTCCAAAATGCAAAGTGCTTCATAGCAAAACCTGAGCCATCACTGTTGAATATTTTGATTTGGCCTGATGTATACATTTGACTGACAAATCTTCCTTTTCCTTGTACTTTCACATCTTCCCCTTCCCTTTATGGCTCTGTGGTAAGGAATGTAAAATCATGACAGTCATCCTCTGATGAACAATAACTTCAATACCAAATTTCAGTGGTTGTTGAGATATAGAAAGTAAACACACAAGGGAAATAAAGGAGGAGTGTGTTCAGAGTGAAGGCACATGAGATTCATTCTTTGGAGCAGAGAAAGTTTTCTCATCTTATGTAAGCCCTTCCTAAACAGCAGGCCTATCAAGAGTTATCCTGACATTGACATAATGACAGCTGGAGGAAGAGGCATTTTTAACATGCAGTGCAGTGCCCGTCTGAAGGAAAGGTGTGCTGACCAAACCAAAAAGTGTAAATAAATGCTGTCTTTAAAAGCCTAGCCAGTGCAAAATATTGGCTTTAAAAGAAATCTTGGCATAACTAAATACCAGCATGCCAAAACTCCTTGAGGATCCACGGAAATCAAGATAGAGGCTGTGAATAATATCCTCAAAAATACTCCACAATAAAAGGAGGACAGATAATAAGATGTGTCTGCCCCAAATTTCTGGAAATCCTATTGAGGAGAGGATGAAAAAGAAGCTTAACACGCAAGCACTGTGCAGTGGAGCCACATCAGATCTGATGTGAAAGAGAGCGCTTTGGGATTAAAACCCCATCAGTAAAGTAATGGTAGACACACTGGTACAACAGTACAGGCAGAGAGAGAAAGAGGGAAATGAACACATCATTTCCCTTCTTCCAATTCCTTTGTAAGTGCCCCGGGGTCGACACGGTACCTCAAATCAGGGGAAACCACCGTAAGCCATGTACACCCTTTAAAAAATTAATTGCCTATCAGGGTCGCAGAGTGTTGAGTCACTGAGTGAGATGGTGAATTAATATACTTGTAATTTCTGCGGGCGAGGAGGAATGGCTTCGTTTCAGCGCTGTGACAGTAGATCAGCGAGAACACAGACGCTTGAGTAGATAAACAGAGGAAATGACACGGTGCTGACACAGTGGGATGTGTAAATATACAGCACCCAAACAATGACAACACACCAAAAGCTTCACTCTCTGTCCTTCCATGCACTGTTGTGTACTGGACATACTCCAAACACGGACTTCTTAGGCCATAATCCTCTAAAAGCTGTCGACATGCAGTGTTGTACTTCGCATGCTCGTGTTGCTCTTCTCTTGTTCACTAGACTGGATGTCAGACACTTTCACAGACAAGGAGTTTCGTACTAAGACAGTCCTGTGGTGCGACCTGTCTCAGGTCAAAGATTGAATGAGCAGCAGCAAAGAATCGTGGTTTGGTCTTTAGGAAGGAGAGCACAGTAAGTATTGGGTGGATATCACCCGTTCTAACATTGCTGTCAGCCAATCATAGTACAGCAGCGCTTAATGTAAACACACAACCCAAAAGTATGGATAAACTTAATAAAGGTGCCTTTTTTTCCTTGGACAGAACAGCTACCTGTTTCCCCCTTTGCTAAGCTAAGCTAATTGCCTCCCAGCTCCAGCTCTGTATGTAACAAAAACCGGAGATTGTGATGTATCATCTAACTCTCACCAAATAAGTAAATAAGCATATTCCCCAATGTCAAACTAGTCCTTTAAGTTACTAAAACCACTACTAAATAAAATAAATGCACCAAACAGTGTGTAGCAATGGATGCAGTGATTAAATTGTTTGGCTGGCGATCTAAATGTCCCCGCTACTCAGTATTTACGTGGCACCCGTTACCAGCAAGATATGAGCCCCCGGGTTAGCAGCTCTACAGTCCCTACACTCTCTCAGAATAGAATGCCTTATATATATATTTTTTTTTACATTTCAGACATGCACATACACAAGCAAAGACATTTCAAATGCCTCAATATCTCGACTATCTTTGCACACAACAACAATTTTGTACAACACAATGTTCTGATGTACTTACTGTGTAGTGTCAAAAAGGAAATTCACACGAAAAAAGACAACTCCTTCTGCAAAACTAATGCCATGGCTAAACGCTGGGAATCGTTCATGACCATAAAGCACTCAAATTAATTTTCTGAGGCTTTACAATAGGAACACGCAATAAAATAACAATAAAAACACAACGTAAAATCCTAATAAACCCAAACAATAATTCCCAACATACACCATCTGTTTAGAAGACTGGATAGGAAGTCACTAGCTTAGTGTTTTGCAGTAAAAATCCACTTATCACGGCAAAATACAAAGTTCTCATCCAGGCATAAAATGCCACCTAATTTAATGTGCAAATGAAGCAATCTAACTGCAGTGCAGATTAATGAGTCTCTGGTTCTTTTATTCTTTAAACTGCCCTCAAACACTCTGGGATTTAGAACGGAAATCTCTCAGCTTTTTAAAAGAACACTCGTCACTGTCCCTACATGACTTTTCCGAGACCCATTTTCTCCACAGAAATTCAGAACTCAAAGAAAAAGAAGTTATGACACTACTGTATTTACATTCTTTCATCATAGAGGCTTAATGATTGTGTGCTCATGGTAACTCAGAGGCAAAAACCCCCCCCCACCGAATTCATTCTGACACCGGCGCTTATTTTAGGCTGCTAAAAGATACAGTTAGATATGGAACATTGATCATTTTCAGCCATACATGAAAATGTGATGCCTTACAAAAAGGTAAAATAGAAAAACTATAATGCTCTTTATGTTTGTTTCCTGTATTAATTTGAGGAACCTTACTGTCTCCTCATTTTTATGTTTTCATTTTTCTTCTCTTTCATCTCATCAGCTTCAATTCATTAAAGTCACACGCTTTATGTCTGTTTCTATTGCACTTTCCCACATTTTGCTTTTATCAATTAACCAACTTTTCTAATTTTGGATGGAAACCTTTGAAATGGTTTTCAGAAGAAGAATAGTTTGGACTTATTAAACATTTTAAAACAACAACATTCAGAAATTGATGGCTGGTCAGAGTTTATCTGTCTTTCAGGGTAAGTCTCCAGCCGTGTTGGTAACCTCAGTGCTTATTTTGCTCCATCTCAAGCTGTCAAACCAGGTGTGGCACAAGATAAGACAGATTCAATAAAACTGTGACAAAAAAAGTCATCATGTTACCACACATGCTAAATGACATTCATTTTCTGCAAGAAAAGCAAGCCCTCAGGTTGGCTGCTTACTGGCTGTATCTGTATTTGTTTTCAAAAAACAATCTTCTTCAGCTGTCTGCCAATTCAATTTCCTTCCCCTGTGTTGCAGGGGCTTTGGAAACCCATGAAATCTTTAAACTGCCATGTGTTTAAGCTTCTTAAGGAAGAATACAATGTTATCAACAACATATGCACTGTTATTTCCCATTCTGGCTACTCAGATACACTAAATACACAGATGTATAAGTACTACGAAGACCAATCTCCACCCTGGCCTGTATGCCAGCTCTCATAGGTGTGACACAGCATTAACTTGTTTTTGACTACATGCTTTTATTTTGGCAAAATTGCTTATTAGTTTTATTCACATTTAGTGTGATTTTTACCCCTCATACTTTTAGTCTAGTTTTAGTCGACAACAAAATGTTGTCTCTCTTTAAACTAATTTAATTAGGCAGATAAAGGTATTGGAAATTGAAATCAAGGTGACAGTAACAAGTGTTGAAATCCGTAATATCTGCGTTTGACTAGAGACTTACTACCATGTGGAGCATTTTTCTTGTACAATAATTTAATGAATGAAAACAACACACAAAGATGAAACGACTGTTTTGTTCCACTGGAATTGTAGCCTACTAGTGTTGCGTTATCTGAAATTATAATGAATACACTAACATCAGCCCTAATCAAACCTTAACCACAGGGGTGAGATATCAGAAAATGGTTTTGTTTGTGAAACAGTTGAATCTCAACTACAAGGCTGTTTAAATATTACAAATTCTCCATCTGTAGGCAGACTATCCAAATAAAGTGTAAATCTATTAATATGATACTAACATTATACTTTTATACACCATTTTTTTCCACTTCAAGCACTGGGTGGGATCCAAAGACTGCACAAGCTGCTTTGCCATGCTAAATCTTCATCCTTTTCCTCTTCCACGCGCTGCTTGCATGCGGTGTAGAATGTATACAAGAGCAAGAAATTTTGTCTCTTGCGTTTTTATATGTTTCCTGAGCTTTGTGTTTAAAGCGAGACATGCCGTGTGCGTTCGGTTCTTGAGAGTACTAATTTAGATGCATTAATCTTTGAGAAGGCCTGTCTCATCATTCTCTATTCCCCAAGTGTACCCCACCAACCCTCACCCCATTGCTATTACCCCACCCTGTCTCCGACTATTCTCCTTCCCTGGCTCACTCTGTCGCGCGGATTCAATGGAGCTGAAAATACATCTCTGAATTTGGCATTGGGGAGGCAGTAGGAGACAAGCGTTGTCAGCGGGTGAAGAGGAAGAAGAGGAAGGGGGAGGAAGACGAGAGGGTGCCACTTGTACACATGTCCTCACCCTTTCTTTCTGTTCCTGTCATTCTCTTTCCTCACATGTTTTATTTGGAACAGCAGATTGAATGCCTTCTCCTCCTCCCCTCCCTCTCATCACAATTCTTCTCTCTCTTTTGTTGCCGGCGTCTTACTTTTATTCTTAAACCCCCCCTTCCCTACCTTTCCCTTTGTCTCACAATTCACTTCCTCCTCCTTCTTCTTCTCTCCTCTGTCGACAACTCCTCCCTGCTCCTGTCACGCTCTGTCCTTCCTCAAGTGTTTGTCTCAAGCAGATAAGTGATATGGTGATGACGGAAATAACGAAAGGCATTTTCTATCATTACAGAAACTTGAAGAATTACCGCACTACTTATACTGAGTTTATTGAGAGCTTTTACTTTGAAGAGTTCTGAAGGACATTCACAAGAGACTCTAGCTTGCTTGACACACCTCTGACAAAGCCGTCCGATCTGCACACACACTGCAGCACATGCTTTATGGTGAGCATGTGCAAAAGTGTCCTTATAATCATTTTTTTTTAACAAGGGAGAAAACCCACCCAGTACCGACTGAGCTAAGTGTGAACACGAGTATACAAGGATTTGAAATAATTTGACTTTGAATTTTTGGCCCAATGCCAGACTTATTTGCCAACCCCTGCTCTAGATGTTGCGTATGAGACAATTTTATCTTTTCTTGTTTTGTTAGCAAGCTAAATAAAGACATAGCTTGCAGGTTACTGTCCACTTTAGCATAGCTTAGCAACAACAATGATTTCCACTTGTTAGGGTTCTACGTGGGCCTAAAAGTGAGACCCAGACTGGGTCTGTACCCACATAGTTAAAACCTATTCCAACTGAAAACCAACTGCCAAAGCAAAATTTGAGACCTGAACTCGACTCAAGACTTTTTGAGATAAACTGTTGATGTTGGGCTAAATATATATTTTCATTCACTACACCAGGCTAATGCAACTAATTGTCTACACTCTTTTCCTATTTCCGCACACCCACAGATTACATTTACTCATTTGTCAGATGCTTTTATTCAAAGCAACTTTGAGGAACAACATACAAGTATCAATAAAGCATCAATACATGGTAAGAGATCTACGAGTGACAATACATCCTTGTAAGAGCAGCAATAAATACTAATAACAGCTGTTAGCACGTGTGGCATCAATGGGCTAAATACCTAAGAAAACAGTTAACGAATAGTGATATCAATACAAGAAAATTGTAAGGGAATAGAAGAAGAGCACAGGAAGTGCATGTTGAAGGTTAGGAGTTAGAGGTGTTATAAGAGAAAGTGTTCTCGGAAGAGATGAGTTTTCAAAAGCTTCTTCAGGCAACCATTCAGAGAAAAAAATTTAAAACAGTTACACTGTAAATGTGTTTGTTAGATTACCTTAATTGTTTTGTTTGAAATGCCAAATTCTGAGGGGTCAGGACTGGATTTGAAAAGTAATACTTCTTCCTTAAAGCATCCTTTATGATTTCATTAACAGCCTTATTTTGTTCCTCCTTATTGTGTGTTAGGTCATATTTAAGTTTGGAGCACACATTGTTAGTCAGTGAATAATTCCACTGTGTCAACATTTGGGCTTGGGGATGTGATGTTGTAAAGTTTGTAAAGATAATAGATTGTATTGTGTATGCCTTCCAACACCTAGAGAGGTATAATTATAGGTGTTCCGTGCAATTATGTCTGTCAATAATGGGGCATTGAACGAGGCAGGCAAAATGCAAATGAAATCAATGGGGTAAACTTAAAGACTGGGAAACAGTAGCACTTGGATCTGCTCCAGAAAGCCTGGTCGCCGTAGTTTGCAGTAAAATGAGGATTGTTGTGTAGATCATGTTGTATTGATCTCAACACTTTGTCCTGTCCTCTCTCATATAGAAAAAGAGACTGTCCTGGAGCCATTTGTTCTGAAGGACATGCTGCCGTCCTCGCTGGGAAGTTACTATCGCTACACGGGCTCTCTCACCACTCCGCCCTGCAGTAAGGTGGTGGAGTGGATCATCTTCAGCAGACCTATCTATGTGTCCTACAGACAGGTGAGAAATACATTTACGTAACACAGAACAGGTAGAGAAAAGGTTGTTCTGGTAGACAAGTATGGAACCTCAATTTATGCCTGTTATCTAAAGAACAAAACTGAAACATCTTGTTACATGAACCTGAAAAAACGTCATTACCTTGAGATTAAGTCCATCCTGAAATATTGATTGCCTAGAAGTCATTTTTGCCAGTGCAAAATATTCCTCTGTATCCCAGAAATATCATTTAGATTAGATAATTAAACTGTGTTTTTGTTTTAATAACTTATCTTAAAGGGGCCATATGTAGTTTCCAGCGGCCACTAGTCGTGTGGTTTTAGATTTCAACCTGGTGTGTGCTTGTATGCGTGCTTGAACACATGAGCGAGAATAATATGACACATCGGGAGACAGCTTCACACAACATGCTGGAAACTCATTTCAGCTCCCACGGCAATGTTACATTAATATTTTTATCAGACTGAGGTTGAACTAATTCATGCTGGTTACATAATATCATTGCAGTGACTGCATTTAGCCGGCGTTAGCTCGCCTGCCTGCTTTTCGATAACTATTTGTGTATCTTTCACCGGAGGCTCAGCAATGTCAGCATAGCTAAATGTATTGGATGATAACAAAAATGGTTAGTAAGCTAGACTGAATATTATAAATGAGATTGTTGTTACACTTTATAACAGTTAGACCGCACTAAGTAACTTTACTCTAGTGCATGGGTCTTGTACTATGGTGTTGTCCGGCACTTTATGTTGCATTTTTGTGCAGGGCGGTGCTCAAAGTATAAAAAGGGCACATGGAACAAGGATTTAAATAGGACTCATACTCATACTATTGACATAGAAAGATATCGTTATGTATTCCTTGTTGACACACATATACAGATGCTTCTGTATCGATACATCAGCAAATGCTGTGACGCAAAAAGAAACAGGGAATACCCAACTCTAGCTTTTAAACACTGTGGGATGACATAACTTAAAGGGAACAGTTGCTGTTGAGGGGTTGCTACGGATGCGGCTGCTGCTGCTGTTGTGTTGTTGCTGATACTACTGGAGGTGATCTGTGACTACAGATATTAAAACAACTATAGGATATATACTACCTGCAGCTCTGTGAGCGTCTCCCTAGCAGTCAGCCTTGGTAGTAGCTGCAGTATTACAGCAGGTCAGTCACTGTGAGCCAGTCCCAAACACTCAACAATCTCTACATCTTTTGTTAAATCAGCTAATATATATCATATATTATGTATATAACAATTCATGCATTTCTTCTGCACTCTTTACTTTGATGTCAGGAATATTATTTATTTTACATTGGCACTGACATTTTTAAATGTATTTCCAGTTATTGAGTTTTTATTGTAGTTGAGCTGTTGTAAACACTACTGTTGCTGTCAAAATGTTAATATATTTAATACTGTTCTGAATTAAATGAATTTTTTTGAAGTAGGCTATAAGTCGGAGGAATAGGCTTATTTTCCAATGTTGTTGTAGCACAAGGCTTTTATTAAGTTACTTTTTAATAATCCTAGTTCAAGTGCAAAGATTTTAGTCAAATTACGTAGAACAGATCAGACCTCTCAACGCCCGTGAAACTTTTCTCCTTTGTTAATAGTGTAGAAGTAACGTTAGCTGTCGGCGGGGCGCCTCCGACGTTCTTCCGATCAGGTTCGGACACTTTTAACACACCTCACACCAAGGGAGAATCTGATAAGATAATCTGTAGAACCATCAAGATAAACGGGACATAGCTAGGATTGTCGGCCAGATTATGTTTTGGTGTGTACCCAGGATTACTGGTGGAATCACAGGTGCCCTGTAGGCAGTGCTGCTGAATCACTAACGGTGCCTGAACGGGAGGGCTCGTCACGGATGAGGTCATCAGATGAAAGGTCATCAATTGGGTCATTTTATTTACTGAGAAATTATTATTAATTCATTTTACTGATAGTTTGATCGGACAGGCCTTCGCAAAAGGGCCTTTGCAACTTTTAAAATAAATAAAATGAAGGAAATTTTGCGTTTGAAAAAAGGGCACTTTGGGCAGCAAAGGGCAAAAGGGCAGCTGCTCAAGCACCCATTGCACCCCCCTCTGCACGTGTCTGTTTTTGTGTATTATGTGGGTCAAGTTAGTTACAGCAACTGAGACAGTGGAGAAGCTGTGTACCTGAGTATCAGTAAAACAACAACAAATCTAAATTGAGCGTTACAAAGCAAACAACGGCAGATCCTTGCTGATGTTATAGCTGAACCAAAGTCCGAAGAACGACTTCCCAAGTTGAGAAATTGGACCATCCAAGGAGCATGTGAATGCACCAGGTTATGTATTACAAAAACATGTTAGAGCACCAGAACCCAGAGATTGCAATGTAGTGCTTCCTTAACATCAAAGTCTATCAGTTATCAGGCGACTTTCAACTACACTGAAATGGCCTAAAAGGGTTGGTATTACACGGAACGCAATTTGATGCTATGGACTATGACATTCAGAGACAGTACAAACTACCTGAAAGATAATTAACTTGCACAAGATACAAGATAAAAATATCACCTTTAGGGGCTAAGACGGATTGACATTGGCTGTATTTTTTTTTATGCATGAGGCTAGGATGTAGCCGGTTTCTCCCAAGCTGCAGCGGGACTCCAGTCACCAGTGCTTGTTGCTGCTCTCCAGGATTAGGAAGCTTTCTCTGGGCAGCAAAGTGCACTGAGCAGGGACATCATTAGGATTGAAAAGTAGAGGGGGCTTAGCCCCCAGGGTATGCGTAACTTACAGTTGCAAAATCTTTGCACTCGCTTCTTTTGTTACTGTGTTAGAACAAAACTTATGTCAACAACCAGTGAAGAAGCCTAGATGTTAACAGATACAAAGCAACAGACATACTCTGTTTTTAACATGGGCGTCAGAAGCAAAAAATATGTGGGTGGGTCCTCCTACAGGATTGTTTTTATATATATAACCTATATATGTATCAAGCTAAGTTCAATGTTTTTCTCTAAACTGCTTTTTGTTGTTTTTTGGATACAGTGACAATAGAGTCTGTATCATGAATCCTGAAATCTGTTAGTTGAAAGAAATTAAGTTTAATGCTCAAAATATTCGGGGGGAGGCCCCCCCTCTCTGCATTCTGGTGAATTTTTCAGCACCAATTTCAGTCTTTCCTGCATCAATTTTTCGTGGAAATGTTCATCATCCCTGCTGAGTCAACACACATGCAGATGAAAAAACAATAATTCTGTCCAGTCCATTTTTGAATCAGATTTGGTACTGGTACCACAGCTAGCTGCCCTGATTGAACAGAGCTGCTGACTCATTGATTAATGTTAACATTACTGTAGCCTAGCAAAAATGCCAACAATGTCAACCAAATATCGTAAGTATAACGGTAAGTCAATGCTGCAACAAAGACTACATGATGTCTTTAAAAGCATCAGGAGAATTAATTAAAAAGTGACCCTTTTTTTAGAGACAGTATGTGAGCAGGAGGTGCTTTGTTTACCTCGCTTTATCGCGGCAGTGCAGCAGGCAAGAGCTTTTGCTTTTAGACACATCAACGCTGCATGGGGGGAGTTCACTTAGGCCAGACTGAGTTCTTCTGTAGGCTGTGACGTAAATGCTACCCAGCTGCTCATGTAAATGTGTACTAGAGTAATACCTCTCTCTATTAGATAAGTTGCAAGTCCAAAGAATGCTATGCAATTACATTAATTACTGTTACTGCACTGTGGATTGGTTTAATCCAGAGCTGCAGAGCAACTTTACACACACACACACAGCAACACACAGACATGGTGAAGGAAGATTGATTCAGCGTAGTGAGTAATACAGTGAAGATACAGTGAAATTATGAAGCAGATTGCTCACACTTGATACAAAAAGTATTCTTGTTGCCCTAAACAATTCTTTGTCTTTTATGCTTCAAATTACTGGCTAAGATGATGTGGTCAGCTCCTCCTTTATGTCCCCCTGTCTCTAAGTAAATTGGTTAAACAAAGCTTTTCTGTTTAGGGTACCCTCAGACTGGAATAATGTTCCTATACATATTCATTCTCTGTCTACATTTGGCTTCCTTAAATATGTTTTTGTCCCTTTTCTTAAAATAAATTAGCATGAGTTTTTAGTAATTCTATCACTACTGCTGCTCTACGATTAATTAGTACTAGTTAATATAGATCATTTTGTTATGATAGTGTCTCTCTTAAGGTTGTAACTCTTTTCTTTTTTTGTTATTGAGTATTTCTTTTGCATGTTGTTGTGTTGTTCCTTGTGTTCTGTATTGTTTTGTTTTTGTGAATGTTTGTTTTGGGACACCTTTCAACACAAGATAATATACCTCAAGGGGTATCTGAAAGTTCTGGGCCTTTGACATTAGTGGTTTTGATACTTTTTCATCATATTATACCTGAATACATAAATAAAACATTAACACACAAACATGTAAGAAAATAATGCATAAAATAATATAAATATTGGAAGTGTACACTCATTTGCATCTATTTAGTTTGTTCCTGTCAATTTGATTCAATCTTTCAGTTTATTGAAAGTCTTAACAGTTTGTTTTTCATGTGATGACCCAGCTTCAGTGGCGGGATGACAGGCACATACTGAATGCTGACTTCAGGCTGTTTTCTTCCCCATGTTTAAATTACTGTTGACAGTGCTGTCCATCACTGCACCTCACCATCCATTAAGTTTGTGCAAAGTAATTAGTTCTGTTCAGAGAGTCAGCAGCAGGCGTACTGTTCTGACAGTACTATGATATTTTCTAATTATTTTGTAATGTGTAATGCAGAAAAAAACCTTACCCAAAAAAGAAAAACCTGGAATTAATTTGACCATGAGTGGAAAAACCAATACATAAGGTTAGTGAAGTACTGACTACTTTTGGTTAATGCAGTGGCTACCTTTGGTTGTAGCTTTTTATGTTCTGTAGTGAAATGGATGTGAGGAGGAAATCTCATTGGTGGGATTATATTTAATGGGGTGATGGGAAGCACCCAATATAAATGGTTTCCTCCATTTCAGTGCTGTGAAAACAGCTGCTGACCAACTAACTGCTATTTGTATCAAGTTCACCAAAGTTGAACTTCACATGAATGCACTACACAAATTTAATTAGCTCAACAAGTGAATCAACTGATTGCAACAATATGAAATTTTATGGTTAAAAAATTCACTATTCCAAGGCTGTTTTGACTCAGCCCTTAGGGGGGAAAAAAGTAAGACCAGATTTACTAGGCCAAATGGCCAAAGTGACACAGAATGAAACAGAAACACAGCGCCTCTTGGGATGTCTAAATAATATACTGTGATATAATAGAATTGTGTGTGTAGTAGGGATGGAATGATTTGCATTGGTGCACCGGCAATAAAGTTCAAGATGCTATTGGCCCAATTAAAAAAGTGTCATCACCTTGTGTACTGTATATACAGCAGTGAGATCTGGCCATAGGCTCCCATAATGCCTTTTCTTCAGCACTAACTACAGGTCCAGTGAGGACCACAACTTAGAGGGCTGCGCCTGTACTCATAGAATCTGGAGTTACAGTACGTAACTATCGTTCTACTTCGTATAGGCTTTGCCCTCTAATGCTACGCCGCACATCAGCGCGAAGGTAGTGGCGTCCCGCCCCGCTCTGGCCGACTTGCTGGAAGACATTGTTGCTGTATGATCTTCTGCTCTTTAGACAGCTCAGTGCTGAAGAAAAATGGGAGCCAATGGCCAGGTCTCACCATTGTGTATACACAAGGCGAGGTCGTAAGAGAGGTCCACACCGCGGGTGGGCGTATACATGCTTTTCTCACTGCCGTGCATGCGTGCTAGGGGTAAACCCAATAGCGATAGCTTTAGAGACAAAGTAGAACTCCCCTTTGTTTTAGAAGCGACAAACACAGAGTTGGCTTTCATCCTATGGCACAAGTAAACTACTAACATTACTATATATAGTAATGTTATATATATAATGTTATATGTAGTAACTAACATTACTATATTTATATATTTATATATATATATATATATATATATATATATATTAGGCTACAGTGACGCAAGGCCAACACATTCTCCCTCCCGACTTGTCACATATTGACGCTTGGTCAAGGCCCTTTGGCGTCGCCTTTTAAGGTGTTTTGCTTTTAAGGTTTAAGGTATCCATGGTCAAGTTAGCAACACATAGCAACAACAAATACACAACTTCTGGTAAAGTTACCAACAATAAATATGCAACGTCCAGTTAGACAAAATGAAACACTAGCATTTCAAAACCTCGCCATTTTGAAATGGCACATCATTAAACGTTGTGAAACGTTGCAGTCTGGTTAGGTTTAGACACAAAAATTACTTGGTTGGGTTTAGGCAACAAAACTACTTGGTTAAGGTTAGGAAAAGGGTTTGGGTTAAAATAACTATGTATGTCAGTTAACACGTAAGTTAACTAACGTCACTTACGTCAATTTACGTAACTTGCCTAACTTAAATAAAAATATTTAATGTTGACTTTTTGTTTCACACAGGACACAAACCCTGGTCTCCTGGTTCAAAATCAGGGTTGTGGGCCTCCATCCACCCCAACCAAATGCTTACTCAGTATTTTCTGTTAGATATCATATAACTACCTTTACCGTCAAAAACCGACACTACAGGTCTTCCCCCTCTGTGTTAAACTATGACACTATAGGGATCCCCAGTGCGTTACAAATTGACACCGATGGCTCTTGACCATGCGTCCATATGTGAAGAGTCAGGGAGTGAGAACGGGTTGGCAAGGCAGGTGCAAGGCAGATGCAAGGCAGCTACGTTACATTAGCACGGATCTACTGCTGTTTGCTTTGTAACGTTTTTGTTTATTGTAATTTTACCAATACTTAGGTACACAGCTTTTCTACCGTCAGAGTAGATGTGACTTACGTGACCCACATAATATACAATAATGCAACATAACAGCGCAGGACAACAACACAGAGGAAGACCAATTCACCACAGTAATGTTACTAAGTGTGGCAACAATCTAATTTATAATATTCAGCCTGGTTCTCTAACCGTTTCGTTACCATCCAATTCATTCAGCTATGCTGACATTGCTGAGCCTCTCTAAAAAAAAGATACACAAATAGAATTGTGACAGTTTAAAAGCCATTTCCCTCTTTTTTTGCCGTGTAACTAGAGAAAACATGGAGAAAGATAAAGGAGGAGGTTATAAAGAAGATTAACACCAATGGTGACTCTAGTAATTGTCTCTCTCTTCCATATTTCTTTCCCTTCTCTCTTTCTGCTAGTTTTTTGTTTTAGATGATAGTTGAAGAGGGTCAGTGGGGGTGTCAGTGGTTGCTTTGGGCCTGCTTTTAGAGTGGATCGATGCTCAGGCTCTTACACAACAACTCACCTAAAATGCCTTCCTTTCAAACAGACGTGGACTTGCCACACTTGTATTTGTGTGCCTGACGTGTGTGTGCGTGTGAGTGTGAGGGAGGGAGAGATGAAAACTGTGTCTCAGACGTTACCAACCTAAGATGGCTTGTGCCATGCTGGTCTCACATCACATTCACCCTAAATATGAGCTGCCAACTGGGAAGTACTGTTGAGATCAGCCTTCTAGTATCAATTCCAAGTGGGACACGTGGGAATTTTTTTGTAATTTCCCATCTGGCATTGTCTGAAAGTGTGCCAACATTTCCAGAAAGTAGATATGATGCAGCCATATGGGATTCTTTTTTCCTTAAGGTCTTTTACAAAATTTTGTATTATTTGATTATAAAATACCTCCATAGTAAGCACTTATTTGGTGATTTGCATGTTTATATGCATTTACACATTAATCCAAGGAAGGTTAAACTCAAGGGCAACTGATCTAGTTCATGGAGGTGCAAGTGTAATATGGTCAAAAACTGATAATATAATATAAAAAATAATATAATATAAAAAAGTGAATTGATGTTTTAAAAAACATGTCACAATAGAAAATTAAACCAAGCCATGATAAACATCAGTTTATCACACATCATGTTTGTCCCTTTACTAACAAAGCTAATCACAACCCACTGTGAGCTATGGTTAAACAATTTAATGTCATGTTATGGTCCATTTCATCGTAACATACCATTGCATTTGCTACCAAAGTAAACCTTCAGCAACTGAACCAAACATGTTAACCATTTAACATTATTTAACCATTTAAAACAAGTTGAGAAAAAAAAAACATCACAGTTACCAGCCAGCAGTGACTAATATTTAAATGCTCCGTATTTGTATAGCGCCTCTCTAGTCTTTTCGAACACTCAAAGCGCTTTTACACTACATCTGCATTCACCAGTCATACACTGAGCCTAAGTGCTCAAACAGAAACTAACATTCACACTCATTCATACACTGGCCGCCAAATCGGGGTTCAGTATCTTGCCCAAGTATCGGCCGCCCCTATTTACATTGGGAGGATAATGAAACTTACATTACTCAGAGTTTTGGTCGCTTGAATTAATGTCATCCAGCCTGTGCTACCATATGACGTGACTCAGGGCTGCATAGTGACCGCAACATAATGTTAAAACAACACAAGATTTTCTGAGACATTTTACTTTTTCTCTCATTTTCCATGTGTTTTCCATGACTGGAAAATTGTTCAACCATTTTCCGGGTTTTCCAGCATATATGGAAACCCTGACAGACACAGGCCTTTTGAATAATGTTTTATCTAGAAATCTATTTTATCTAGAAATGCAAATACAGTTAATGGATTTGCAGAATGTTATGTTAACAAAAAAGCCCCACAAAAGCCATAATTAAACACGTGGCTCTCTTTCTCCTCGTCCTAGCTATCATCTGCTCACAAATACCCTTTCTTCCACTTGAAATCCACCGGGTCACAAGCTATCTGCTGAGTCACACGCATGCTAATGTGACTGTGGAGCATATGCACTGTACAGTGTCAGAAACAGTAAGCAAAGGACAGAAAGTTGTGAACATTCATCATAAATTGTGAGAAATGTGACCCTGGGCAAGCATGTGCTAACGGGAGTTAGCCTTTGTGGCCTCCTTGTTTACTTCCGTACAATAGCATGCTGCGTATAACGTCGTACTAGTCTTCTGCAAATGCAGGTCACTTGCAGGCCAAGGCCAGTTCACACTCCCTCTTACAAATGTGGCCCATATAAAACAAAGTTCACATTTAAACAATAATGTGAACTGTCAATCCAAATAAATTGAATCTGGGCAATAAATCTGAATTGTGCATTAAGGCCTGCTGTGTGAACGTAGCCTTATATAGACTCACTTTGAAGCCTGTGTATACAACTGATTATCAATCATAACAACAACCACCTTCCTCTGTATAGCCTTACTAGAATAAATTAAAAAAGAGGACAAAACTAAAACAGGTAAACAATTAACTAAGATAAACAAATGGTCTATGGACACGGCAGATGGCGCAACAAGCATGATTAAGCCACATAAATCTATAATATCATGACACAAACAGATGTATAATATAACAATATAGACTCCACAGCAAGTATACCTCACAGTCTCACATACGTATAAGCAAACGAGAAACTGCACCATGTTTGCACTCTGTCACACACACAACACTCATCTATATGGGGTCCAAATCAAAAATGAAAAGAATTATGGCTTTGGTTTCATCATCATTCAATTTGGACTTATAGTTTGAATTCTGACCCAAAAATCCTCCATATAATCTGTACAGTGAGTTACAACAATAAGCGAGTGAGTTGTAATTGTTCTGTGCCTGTCTGTATGGCATGTGAGCATTGTGCACTGCAAAGTCCTGCACAATCTGCTCTAGGTTTAACTTGTTTGCACATTCATTCTTAAAGCATATTACACTCAAGTCCACCGAGACCACTCAACCTCTTTGACCCACTGCACTCCTCAAAGTTTTCAAACACATTTTGAGCTGAATGAGACTCTGTAGTCATAACTGTGACAGAAATTATTGTCAAATACAGCAGAAAGGCCGCACACACCGCACTGAAAATAGAAGTTCCTCAGTGATTGCAGAAATCACTGCTTCAGGAATCCTACATAAGCAATTTAGCATTTAGCCACACATTGGTGATCACGCAATATCGTGGGTACCAATTCTTGTTGGGTAACATTTCTTTTCTGTCAAAGAAATGTCTCTTTGCTAATTTCTGCTGTGACCAAGGCTTTATGCTCTGACAGTATAGTTATAGGAGGTCGGAGTTACAACATGGCCTTGCGTGAGGTTGCACTGTGGTGTGTATGCCAGTACTGTCTGCATTTTATCCAGATGTAGAGGTCGAAGGCTCTCAGACTCGTGCTCTTAATCTCACATGCAGACACATTTCACTAATTATTTCGCACTTTTTAACTTTTTAAGGACAATTGCGGAGGAATTTCTCCCAACCTTAAAGCTGCTTTAACTAACAGGGCCATACGCAACATTTCAGAAATGATTAAATGATCAACCAAAATCCTTCATTTGGTTAAAATGCATAGTTAAAAAGACTATTGTTTCACGGTACACCAATACTAGCAAAGTTACGCAATATGCTGCCTTTACATGTACAATACTGTTTTTTATTGGTACCGATACGTTAAGAAGAGCCGCTCCGAGCAGAGCAGTATGTGTGTGCGAAGCGATCTCCAAGCCTCACACACAGCGCCACATTGCTCCCCTTCCCTGCAGAAAAGTGGGCGTAGTTGATGCAGCAGAGAAGGTAATGGGCTCAATCAAAACATACATCAGCAGTTCAGAACATAGTTGCTCCTAGAAAGCAGTGAAACCTAACACAAAGGAGTAGGCTAAAGAGCTGTGCAAAGATATGTGTGTATACTTTAATTGTGCAGCATTACCTAGTCTTTGTCCTGCCTAAACCCGAAGGATTTACTACGACTTGATAAACCGTGCAGTCAGACTGGGGAATTTTATTAATCCTTTGCTTTGATGCTCAGATTTGACTTTCATATTATCACAGAAAGTCGCCCCCACAGATGGTCACCAACCCTGGCAGGCTGATGTTTTATGGTTGTTTTACTTTTGTTTTACAGCAGCTTGGGGGGCGGTTGGGATTTGGGTTTGCTGTAATCACATTCTTCATATGAAAAACATGGGCTGACTTCCTCTTCCGCTGTTATTTTCCCCTCGCAAAAGGTGGGGCCTAAGCAGGGACATGATCGTCGGTTTATCCAAGCATCACACTTTGTTCCAGAGCAATTAATACTCAGGCTCTAGAAAGACACTTTATTTTGCCTGGGGTAAGTTTCAGTTTGGTATTCCAGAACACCCGATTGTTGTACAGCACAAAGAGAGTCACAGGAAGAATTTGCTCTCCTCAGACATCCCCTCACAGAGACATTTACCTTCATCAAACTAAATCTGCCTCTCAGCACCCTCTCCCCTTTCCAACACTCCCTTGCACGCAAGCTGTTCATCTGTGTGCCTTGCTTCCAAACACATTGCACAGACTATCCATCTGCCAACACAGACAGAAAGATGACACTTCAATCACACAGTGCAAATTCATGTCTGGTGTCACGTCTTGCCACCCAGCACGTGTTTCACAAATGGCAACATGCAGGAAGAGGCCAACTTCAGCATCAACCCAAAGCAGTACAAAATCTTCACAGCTTGCTAGCATTGTAGCTAAATTAAAACAACTTTGGGAACAGCGTCGCTGTAGCAGACATAGGATTGCAGTAGTATCGGTTTCCCAGTAAGCCATAGGAGGAAAATTGACAGTTATCATATAATGTACATGTGCTTATATACGACAACCGGATGAAGAATCTCCCCTGCCATCTATTCATTCAGACTTTTTACACATACTCCATAAAAAAAGATTTCAAGATATGGTTAGTGTACTGTCTATGAAAATTATTATGCTTTAATGTTGTGTATGCAGGTTGTCAACACTGACACAGACTATGATATTGATATTCATTTGCTTCTTGGAGCCACATCTCTCCTTGGTCATTGTGGAGTTGGGCCAATTGTGTCTCAGAACAAGCCCCTTTTAGCAGCACTTGAAGTAGCTTTGGGCCCAAATCAGACCATTGTACTTTGGATATTTCTAATTCATCATTTATCACGTGTCTGGCGTGAGTTTGCAAGTAGATTTACTGGATTTAGACTGCTGATGGGCCAAGCTTTTTGGCTACCTTGGCATGGGCTTTTTCAGATGCAGTTTATGAAAAATAACAACAACTTGGAAGTCTTTATTTCAACATGTTCACTAAATACTGACTATCTCAAAGACAACTTCAACACTGATTTTGTCATGCCATTTGGAGTGGGTGTGTGGTTGCTCTGGTTGTTATACTGGCCACACAAAACACAGCCTAAAAGACAAACTGGCAGAACATGAATATGCAGTCAGAGCTCCAAAACCACAATTATACCCTTGGAGAGCAATTCAGAGATGCAAGCCACAAGGACCCACACTCAATGAACATTCATGTTTTTTAAGTAATTCCACAACAGGTCTGGGGATGGAAGGTGGGGGGTTAACACGACATTTCCTATCAAAGAGCGTTGACTTTTCATCTTTCTAGTGATTTAATTGTGTGGTTTAAAGCTTGGCTAGAAAGTTTGAGGAGATAATTTCCGAATTATTTGAAATGGTAAAGCTTTTTAAATTCTTGTATTCTTTCTCAACTAGTTGAATATGATTGCTACCTTCCTTTATTTGACATACATCTGACTCGGCTATCTGTCTATAGCCGAGTGCCGAGGCAGAAAACTGACAAGTGGACCCAAATGCAGGACATTGGAAACGCTGGTGCGGTAATAATGTTTTAATCCAAAAACAGAAACAGAAATACTCAGGCTTACATGTACAAACCAGTCCAAACAAAGGCCAAGAATCTGAAACACAGAACAAAAATCCAAACTGTGAACATGCAGACAAGCAGGGGCCCCGCCTTAGTGAAACCGACGCAGAGGACAGAGGACAGAGCAGCATCTCCAAATTGACACCAAAATACAGCAGCTTAGTTCTTTGTGTTCATTTAGTTTAAAGAGATCATATTATGCTTTTTGGCTTTTTCTCTCTCCTTTATTGTGTAATGTATCTTTTTTGTGCATTTAATAGGTTTGCAAAGTGAAAAAGTCCACCCCAAAGAGAGTTCCCATCTCCCACAGAAAACACTGCTTCTGAACTGCCTGAAAACAGCTCGCTTGTAGTCCAGCCTTTCCTTCTGTAAACTATCTGTAATACTTTGTAACACGTGCCACCTAGCGGCTAGTCAGGCACACCCTCAAAAACACTGGTGGAGAAACACACTGAGCTGCTGCACACACAGTAACAAGATATCCGGCCGCTGCCACCCCTCACCCCCGCCCTCCCTACCAAACGTTAGGCAGTCAATCGACATGAAGTTGTTACCGTGATGTAGAGACAGGTAAACGTTAAAACGTTACGTAAGAAAGATCAGTTTGTTACCACTCTGAAACTCTTGCTCCAGTCTAGGTTGCGAAGCTTGTTCGGGAACACGCTCAGCTGGCAAGTAGTCCTTAAGAGTACCTTAGGTACTGTGCATGTGCAACTCCAAACAGAGATCAAATTGAAATGAGATGGTTCACTCGGTAGCTAAAATGGAGCGGTCAACACAGGGTGTTTTTTGAAAGTTAAACTATATAAACTTGTTCTGGTACAAAGTTAAATTATGAACATGAAAATGAGCATAATTTGACCACTTAAAGTG
>NC_060167.1:34474588-34488055 GCF_021292245.1 Micropterus dolomieu
TGAAATGAGATGGTTCACTCGGTAGCTAAAATGGAGCGGTCAACACAGGGTGAAAAGAGTGCAGTATGACGAAAATGTGGTGTTTTTTGAAAGTTAAACTATATAAACTTGTTCTGGTACAAAGTTAAATTATGAACATGAAAATGAGCATAATTTGACCACTTAAAGTGCTGTGACATAAATGCTTATAATGCTAGGGAAAACCCAGATTTTTATTAATTGCATCCACATTTAGATTCCACAATTTTCCACGTTTTACAGTACATTTTGTTTTTTCAAATCCCGCAATTCCGTTCATGTTTTCCGCAAAGCAGAAAGACTCCACCGTGCCGATTGGGGATTCACACAGGGTGATAGGGACAGGTAGGGCTGGGTCCCTTCACACGCTGCAGGAAGTATGTGATCCACTCGCTTATACTGCAGCAGATCCAAGATGATGGATGTTGAAGGGTGAGCTGAAGTCCACAGACTGGCAAACTGGCAAACTGGCAAAACCCTGGCACAGGTTCCTAAAGAGTACAAGTGCTCGATGAACAGTACTGTTGTCTCTGTAGGTAAACATTTTCTCATGCTTTGTGTGCAAGTTAGTGAATGTTCGTTGTTAAATCATACCAACATACTGTGCATAGGTGCGGAGTGTATAAACAGATGAAAAGGGAGAGGAAAGATGCCACCCAAAAGGAAGCTGTAGTGGAGTGTAGTGGAGAGAGAGGAAGAACATTGAAGAAAATTGTTAGTTAGTTGATCAAGTAAATAAAAAAATCAATACATTGCTAAGTTTTTAATCCATTTCAATTTTAATTGTCGCGAAGAATATTTTAATTTGGAACTGATGCATGTTGAATAGATATGTGTAATATTGTTTATTAGTTTACTGATGCAGGATGTGATTTAGTTTTAGATCCCAGATAATTTACTACATGAATTAGACAGACCCAGGCAGTTTCACAGAGCCAGGCAGATTAAAGAACATTATCCCTCCATCAGTAGCCCTCTTACTGCTGGAGTATTTTCAGCAATAAAGAATAAGACTCTCCACTCATCTCGCTCATCTTATTTGCTCAGGTGTGTGCTCTGCCCTTTCAAATACGGAGGAGTCCAGAATTAAGGATGGAAAAGGCAAGACCAGCTTCAAACATAGTTAGCTCACTAAAAGGGACATTTCTTATTCAGAGGAGACAGACCTGTGGTGGTTGGTCTACACTGAAGGAAAGGGAATGAATGCAGCTCGCTGTGCAGAATACACAATACCTCCGCTACGTTCGATAAACAGCACCTTCAACCCCTCAGCCTCCACAAATGTCAAACAGATCAATTATAGACTATATAAAAGACGTGGACGTAGGCACTCTGACGTCACCTATTAGTTTGCAGACTACCGCTTCGAAGCCTCAAGTTTGGCCTATTGGCTTTTGGAAGTTTGGGATACGCATTGCTATGCCTAACAGGTCGCTGTGGTAGCGACTTGTCAATCACAAGGTAGCCACGCACTAAACCATACCCCGCTTTATCGTGTGTTTCGCTCTAAATGGGACCATAATTTACAAAATGAGCATCATGCATCAAAGAAGATTTTGAAATAGCGACTGAGACCATAAATTCATTAGGGAAGTGTTTACTGGATGATAAATCAAGTGGTGAGGGTGTAGGAGTCATTTACAGTGCTTTTTGAAAGCATTTGCTAAACTTTTTCTGAGAATTAGCTTGCAACAAGAAATGTTTTCCACGTTTTACAGTACATTTTGTTTTTTCAAATCCCGCAATTCCGTTCATGTTTTCCGCAAAGCAGAAAGACTCCACCGTGCCGATTGGGGATTCACACAGGGTGATAGGGACAGGTAGGGCTGGGTTCCTTCACACGCTGCAGGAAGTATGTGATCCACTCGCTTATACTGCAGCAGATCCAAGATGATGGATGTTGAAGGGTGAGCTGAAGTCCACAGACTGGCAAACTGGCAAACTGGCAAAACCCTGGCACAGGTTCCTAAAGAGTACAAGTGCTCGATGAACAGTACTGTTGTCTCTGTAGGTAAACATTTTCTCATGCTTTGTGTGCAAGTTAGTGAATGTTCGTTGTTAAATCATACCAACTTCAATTCAATTCTATTCTATTTTATTTATATAGCGCCAAATCACAACAACAGTTATCTCACAGCGCTTTTCATAAAAGAGCAGGTCTAGACCGTACTCTGATGATATTTACAGAAGCCCAACAGTTCCCACCAAGAGCAAGCACTAGGCGACAGAGGCAAGGAAAAACTTCCTTTTAAGAGGCAGAAACCTCGAGCAGAACCATGGCTCAGGGTGGGCGGCCATCTGCCTCGACCGTTTGGGGGTGAAGGAGAGAGAGAGAGAGAGAGAGAGAGAGAGATGTAAGGAGAGAGAGAAGGAAAGGGAATGAATGCAGCTCGCTGTGCAGAATACACAATACCTCCGCTACATTCGATAAACAGCACCTTCAACCCCTCCTATTCCTAATATGAGCCCTTAAATGTCCCCCACCACTTTTCAACACAAAGTGACGCCCTTGGGTGAGGGTTATTTTGTCATAGATTTCTGTGCAAGCTGACTTCTTTTTGCAACCAGTGGAGTTGTCCCCTGCTGGCAATTAGATAGAATGCCAATTTAAGGTACTTCAGCGTTGGCTTCACTTTTCAGAACCGGAGGGTTCCTGCTTGAGTGCAATAAAAGATAATGCTACATCAAAAAGAGATTCCTCCCTGACTGCTCAGTGTCAATCAGCATAAGAAAAAACTATTTTCTTTCTACAAACTTGCTTGACAAGGAAGAAGTGGCAAGTTTGTAGCTCTGCTAGATCGGAAAGATTTGGGGCTCTCAGAATTTTCAACAAAGATGCCATAGAAACATGAGACAACTTTTAGGCCAGTTAATTAAAGACAATTATATTTCAAAGGTCAAGGATGCCAAGTATTAAAGTATGCTAGTGGATGAAGTTTATTTGGTTATGTTGAGAGAGTATGTGGAATACCAGTTCAGAATCTCTGTGGTTTTGGTTTTGATTGAGCAAGTGTGACGACAGGATCCAAATAAGGGTTTGGAGAAAGCCTTAAGAAGACATCTGTGATTATGATCCAAAATCATTGTATTTATTACCATCTAACACTGGCATGTGCTGACACCAATGACTGTGTTGAAGTGACATTGAGACAGGTCTGGAAACGGCTTGAATACCCAAAGCACTGCAGCCTTTATGAATGATAGGTTGACTCACCATGTTGCCTCAGATGGGCCATATTCAGTTTTAGAACTCCTTAGATCATGCGGTTTCTTAGGACATTGGTCTACACCTACAGCAGAGAGCCAGTAATAAACCTAGACCATCGGTTCAAGGAGGCCTGCCCTGTGCTCCACGCCTTATCTGTCTTTGACCCTACCTGCCGCCGAAAGAGCACAAATGTGCAATTTCTGAACTATGGAGACGAGTTAGACGTTTGAATTAAAGTGCTTTGTGAGCAGCTACAGTTCGACATGGATCAGGCCAACTTTACACATGTCATAGCAGACTAGGAAGTTCCAACCAGTGTGCTGAAAGCTGAAGATCATCATACTGCTTTTATCTTGAATAAAATATCTTGGAATTTTAATGCTGTTTATACTATTTGAAAAGTGCCCCAGTGATATTTTTTACTGTATTTACTAATTATCCATATTTTTCACTGATGCATGCATATACTGTTTATTGAATACGTTCTTGTTGTTCTTATTGGGATTATCAGTCCTGTATTTCCAGTATTCTCCTTTAAATTCTATGTTTTTATGTAAAACCTTTGCTTTGCTGCAGCAGTGACCCAATTTCCTCATGGGGATCATCAAAATTTCATCTGATCTTATCTTGTATTTTAATGAGATGTCTGTGTTGCATTCGCATATTGCGTATTTTTTGGAAGGTATACAGTGCATACAATCTGGATGCAAAAATCACCAACTCAAAATCACCACAGGTTGTGGCACTAACTCCTCTTGTCTTTCCTTCTCTGCCTGCATTCCCGTACCTCTGCCATGCTCGCGCTCCCTGACGGCACCAGTTGGAGGCTTTCTACTCGATTTTCACCACGGAGCAGCAGGACCATGTTAAATCTGTAGAGTATCTGCGCAGCAACTTCAGGCCCATTCAGAGCTTGGACAACAGGCAGGTGTTTAAGTCAGCAGTCAAAGATGCCTGGCTGCCTGACCTGACCGACAGCAGCAGCGGGCCGTACGGCACGGAGGCTTCCAAAGGTAGGGGTACTGAGACTTTCAGATGGATATGTTGACTTTTTCCCTATCACAATGACTATCATAATTACTACATAAAACACTGTCAATACAGAGCCTCTACGCTTGGATCAAAACAAGACAAACCTGCACCACCTATATTATTCACAGTTCCTTGACAAAGTAGTTTTAGCTCATATTTTTTTGAGTTTTAAATACTCACCCTAGAATGAGATAACACTCAGGAAGGTTTTTGAATATTTTGTTAAAATTATGTTATGATAATGAAAAAAATGACCTATGATAATGTTTAGGTGCTGAATTGAAGGAAATAAATGAGAAATTATGTTCTTAATCTGAACTCTAAATGTATTTGATATTTTGAGTTCTAAAAGAAGGAACAGCATCAAGGTTCATCATTTGCAAAAGAAAGTGCCATGTTGTACACTGCTGCTTTTAAGACCACAAACTGTACAATTTATTTCTTTTACATTTGAGCATATGTTTAATGTCATCCACTAAGACACCATCTCTACCCACTGATCTATAGCATCATTAAAGTTTCCCTTCTTTCTTGTCCAATATTCTTAAATTCTTCCTGCATGGTGACATTTCTTAATCTTAATAAATGAGGGACCGTCAGTGTTGCTCATATTCCCAGAGGAAATGGATTGTCTTCTCTCTCTGTGTGTGTGGTCTGGGATAGCTCTGTATCATTTCACTGGGGAGCTGGGCAACTCCCCTAGCATAAGGCGGTGGGAGGCACACCAGCCATCCTCCCACTCCTGCCTCATTACCACTCAAACAACACTGCATGTTGTGCTGTGTGTCTGTGTGTATTCATGCAAGTGTGCATGTTTTTCTCTCTGTGTATTTGTGTGTGGCATAACACAGTTGCTGTGTCAACTGGCCTAACAGGATTTGTCCCCTTCCCTCCTTCATGCACAGTTCCATGTGGTCAGCTTGAAAAGAAGTGCATCACTTAGATGTACAAACCCACTCACACACTGTTTATGTGTATGTGTTGTCCTGGCAGAGAGTGCTGCATACTCGTGCAGTATGTCCTTTAGCTCTGCAGTGGGACAGCTGCAGGCGGATCTATAAGGATGGCAGAGGAAATGCAGGACTGGAGGAGGAGGAGTAGGAAGGATGGCTGGGGGGAAAGGCAAAGAGGAGAATTAGAGCTGAAAAACAACAAAGAGGCATACAGACAACATGCCTCATACACACCATCTGCAACATGCAAGCATACAGATACAGCTGATTTGGCTAAGGATGGAAATCTGTGCATGTATGTGAGTGTTCATGTGGAGGCAGTGGAGAGAGGTTATAGGCCTGAACAACTTCCATGCTAGTGATTGTTTCCCATCAGCCATGATGTTTAATTTACTTTTTGTTCCCTGAAGAACTGGGAGCCTAACATTTAGTGAGGCTGAATGACAGGTTGTGGAATTCAACATGGCGTCAGGTTTGGTTATTAGCTGAATATCAAAGACATTCTAGAAATATTAATAAAAGTATTGATATTCAAAATGATTAATTATCATTAAAAAATACGGGGTACCACCCTGGAATCAACTGGGACCAATAACCAAATATGAACCAAACATGATAATTAAAAAGGTTGTCCACCTATAGATGGCAATAGTCAGACAAGACTATTACATAAATAGGGAGGGACAGTGAAGAATGAATCTGCACACTGGCCATGGGAACCAACTGTTATTACAATATAATCACAGGCAAAGACTTCTTAAAATTATAATAGGATTTATTTAACTTAAGCAGAGATCAATGATCAACAACTACTATCTATACTAATCAAAAAGGAAATAAAGCTAACACAACAAAGCGTACAAAACATACCACATCAGCAGGCAGGTGTGTGTTTGTGTGTGTGAGAAAAAGGAGGGGGAGAGAGTGAGAGAAGGGGTGGATGTGACCATGTGGGTGGTTCACGGATCAGGTTTAGAATGGTGTCTAAAGAATCAAAATGCCGGTTTAATATTCACTCTCCAGCAGTGATCTTAGCATTCAACAGCGGGTGCTTGCTTTGGTTTAGATAGGATGTTCTATTGTCTCTGCACTCAGACAACATAACAGGAGAGACCAGAAGTCCTAATAACTGTGACAAACAACAGCTACAACTTTATTATACAGGAAGTGGAGAGCAAAGTGCTCAACTCCTTCAGAGTAATAGCACGGAGGACCACAAGAGGGGTGTGTTCATATAGACTTCTCGTGAACATGGGAAACACGACCCCATTTGAAGGCAGCACAGTTTAGATATATATTTTCTAGGGCTGACCCCCAATAGTCGAAGATTCGATGCTTCAATGGGTGGAGCCTGATTTGATCAAATCTCACAGTTGAAGCTGCGCAGTGAAACAAGGACATTGTAAAAGTGCATACTTTGCTAAATTGTATATTAGAAACATAAAATTAAAACACTTACATGCACAAGTATCTAATGCCATATATCTTTGACTCTAACAGAAATTGCACAACCTCTCATATTTAGAGGTCTGAAAAGGACTGTTATGTTGATAAGGAAATAACGTGTGGAAATTGTTGACCTATGCCACAAGTAAGCTTATTTGCATTTTTCAAGTATTTTAAGAGCAGATGTTCAAGTAGCAAGTTAGTAAAGTCATCTAAGCGAAATAAATACATTATACATCATAAATTATGTAAGACATGCTGCACAACCTCTAATGGAGCCAAAAATAAGCAGAGAAGAAGCCAAGTTATTGATCTTAGAAAACATGTCAAGTAAGAGTTGAACTTCATAATATGCTTGCACTAACATTTTATGGTACGTTACTTTTATACTGTTTATGAGAAGTGATAAAATGCATCAGTAAGCATTACAAGTTCTTCCGAGCATGGTCATAATGCCTTATGGATGCCTTCTAAAGCCTGTGCCCTTAAACAATAATGCCTTGTGAATATGGTTATAGAAACTGATGGCTCTTTTTATTTTCTATTCAATGTAATGGTGATATGGCTTATTGACATAAATATATGTATATGTTATATACGTTAGATTAGTATATCCTCTACTGTACAGTATAATGAAATCCATGGGCATGGTACTCAGGACTTTTTTTTTTTACTAATACCTTATGAAGCTGGAGCCAGCAACCAGTCAGCTTAGCCTGCCTGTATTTTTAAAGTGTGTGAATAAACCACACAGTGTAACCCTAACCTTTAAGGAAAGTGGGGTCAGTGTGCATGTATGGGTAGAGAGAGTGTGTGTGTGGGGGGGGGGGAGGGAAACAGAACACCAGCTGCACCGGTGTTGTGCCCAGTTCTGCTTATACCCCGCAGGACATTTGAATCATTTATCACCGTTGATGATTTACACAAAGAATATTAAATTGTTTTTAAACAGCAGAACTACGGTGTGCTGAACTACTGTGTGTTTTACTCAAGTAAAATTACATTTGCTCAAGTAGTATCCTTAATTACAAATCTGGGGTACTAACTTTACTTAAGTATTTCTATTCCACTACTGTGCGGGGGGGGGCAGATCTTGTATTCTTGTTATTTGTTTTGCTCAAGAAAAAATACTGAAAATGTAATGTAATGTATATCTATAATGTGTATATATATTAGAGTGTCATATATTATTTTTCAGTGTATTCATAAATAAGTGAAATATTCATATGTAATTTAGGTTTCAAATATTTGAACTAAGTTGACTAAAACAAAAAGTGACACTAACTTGCAATCTAAATGTACTTATTCTTCTCCTCTCTGCACACTTTTTTGGGTCTATTTTGTTATAAGTCAGGGTTAAGATGTCCAAGAGCTGAATTATGAGAATGCATAATATCTAGAGGTGCACCGATAACAGTTTTACTAAAAGACACTAGTACTGTATCAAGTAGTTTGAGCAATGCAAGTGCCACTGTAAGTGCTACTCAATTTATAGTCCTTCATGCTATCGAGTGGTTGCCTGTTATAAAACAATGGCACACAGTGTGTAGATGCACAGCACCCAGATGAGCTGTGCTGAGAGTTGGACAGTGAATAAATTTAAACTTCACATTTAGCAGCATTCATATTTTTCATATCAGAAGAGTTTTTCCTGCCACATAAAAACGAGTTAGTTTGCACTAAAACTCCCACTGTCGGGACCGGGGACCAGAACTCAGATGCAGACCAGAGTGAGGTGTTCAGACAAAGGAAATATTTGTTGATAGTTCAGCACAACACAAGTGAGAGGGTCCAGCTTCCAGTGCTCTGGATAACTCTGGGCTGATGGTCCGAGGTAAAGAAAGAGAGAGAGCGAATTAACAAAAGACAATACAACAGGCAGGTCCTAGATTAAAGAGCTAATACTAGCTGGCTGGCGTGTACTCATACGAGGTGATGCAACGATCCAACAGGGACAGGAAAGTTGGTCTGGCTTAAATGGGTAGAGCTGATGGGATGTGGAACAGGTGCGCTGAGTGGTGAGATGAGCCCCGGTGTATGTAAACTATGCCCCCCTCCGTTCTTATGTCCTTCGTTTTTGTGTCCTGCTCAGGGCATCCCTGGGAATACTGGATGAGAAAAAAAATCAAAAGTGGTAAATATGTCCTTCCCAATTATGCTTAGGAACATAGGTAAAATATGAACACCAGCACTGTTTTGGCTGCTCAGGAACTCCATTAACTTTTAACTGTACACAACTAATAACAGTGTAAAGCAGGATTTCGCACCAGTCCTTTCACTACTGGTGCATGTCCAACTGCAGCGAGCCCTGTATAGTTCTGTGCCTGACCACTCTTTGCACCACTCTCTCCCAGTGCAAAACCCCTCAGACCAACCCATAATCAAGACGCTGTCATCAATCAACTGTGGTCAACGTGCTGCAGGGCCAAAGATGTCCTTCCCCCCCCCCCAAGTGGCTTGTGGGAGAGTTATGAGAGAGAGAGAGAGGTGTCCTCTATGGGTTTTACCTGTGTCAGACACCCCCTCTACCCATGTTCTGTGTGACTGGGCCTTAGTCTCCATCGCTCACTGCCATCCAGACCTCTCCCCTGTGTGTGCCTGTGTGTGATGGCCCGCTTATCTTTGATGAAAGCCGTAAAAGGGTCTCTTCATCACCCTGCCAGACACACAGGGCTACAATACCTTTTCAGTGGTGTTCCACACTGGGATATCAGTTGTAACAATTCCTCAAAAAAAGTAGTGCATAGAGAAAGTTACATACACATATCCACACATACAGTACTGATACCCTACCCCTGACAAGGAGTTGAAAAGACCGTGTGAATGAAAACAACTTTATCCAAGGATTTGTCCAGATTTAGGAAAATATCACAATTCAACCCACAGTATGCTGATGTAGACACAAGCAATTAATCTCAGATTAGCACAAAATGCTACTTTGAAGATGGTATCTTATTCTGATTAAGATGGTCAACTTCATTCCTGTACATCTATTTATTATTCCTAGTATTTTTAGGCTGATAATGTCTGTCCAGGGTCTTCAGATAAAAAATAGCCTTTTGGCTAACTCTGGCGCATTTATAGCGATGTTCATTAATGTACGCTGTCCCTGATAATCAAACCAATTCTAAATACTTCCACTAAAGAGAGGTCCAGGATATTTACACCAGCTTATCACAAAAAGCAGGGGGAAAGGGCTAACTTAGGTCTTTTAAAGTGCAACTAACAACTCCGAAGATGTCTTAATTACTTGCATTTTCTTTTCAATTAGTAACAAGCATATACCTAAACTTAAGATACTTTTTTTCGAAACTCTTAACACAACAACACGCCTACCTCCCACAATTAGCCAAATAGCACATTTTCTGCTCAAAGCACCAACTCTACATTTCCATCCATCCATCGTCAACCGCTTATCCTGCGTACAGGGTTGTTGGGGGTCTGGAGCCAATCCCAGCTGACAAAAGGTGTGGTACCCTCTGTACAGGTTGCCATTGCAGGGCCACATATAGACAAACAACCAGGCACAAGCACACCTAAGGACAATTTAGGGTCACCAATTAACCTAGTCCTCATGTCTTTGGAGGGTGGGAGGAACTGGGGTTTGAACCCTCAACCTTCTTGCTGTGAGGCAACAGCGCTAACCACCCCACCACTGTACCCCCCATGCTACATTTGAAAATACAAAAAACATTCACTATATACGGTAACTCTAAAATCAAAATCAAATCATTCTGTCAACAGATCAATTATTCATAGCAACGACTTTCTAAATACAAACAGTTGATGGCATTACAAAAACTGCATTACTTCTCATGTTTCAGCTCTACCTGCATACAGTAGACAATGTGAAATCCATTGTTTTTGTAATTCAGTTTTCTTTTACTGTAAACCACCCTACATTGTTGGCTTTAGGGTCGAATGTGTGCATTTTTGGCAACAAACAACCCCCCTGGCAAATCGCACCCTGCTCACATGTGTGAAGAAACTTTTGTGAGTGTTGCACGGTAAAGTACTCCACAATTTGCTCTAGGTTCTTTTCTCTGCTTGACCATTCTCAGTGCGTACTAGAGCCAGTCAACTCAACCTCTCTGTCTCACTGCTCTCCTCAAAGTTTGTTTGTTTTTTAACACTGAGAGCTAAATGAATCACAGTGTCAGGGATTATTGTCAAACAGCAGAAATGCCTCCCTGAAGGTAGAAGTTCCTCGGTGAACACAGAAATCACAGCTGGAGGATCCAGCATGAGCATTTTCGCATTCAGCCAGACCTACCATGCATGTTGGTCAGGCTTCCTCACACTTCCGTATTTTTATACGCATTAAAGTCCTTCTCCAGTCAGTGTTGATGGCAAATGTAGTCAAATGAAACAATACATTATATTTGTATAGTGCTTTTCACAGACACGAGTCGCAAAGTGCTTTACAAAAAGATTAATATACAAGAATGCAAGTGAAGAGCATGTGAACTAAAAACACAGCATATAATAAAAATACATAATACATTATTGGTTCGAATGTAAGATGGGTTTTTCCTGGAAATTTGTCTTTAAAACTCACCTTGTCTTATTTTTGGGGTCTAGGACTTTAAATGTTAAAATACACCATACAATATACAAACACAACAACAGATGGCACCAAATATCGGCAAGGCACATGTTGCCGTCCTGACTGAAGCTGTCACCATCCCACTGAAACATGGAGAGACACAGCGATTGTGTCCAACAAAGTGGCTCAAAAGTAGGTCAAGTTAACGAACAGCTGAGGACGAGTTATGATGCCAAAGTAGGTTGTTGTTTCTAGCATCTTTTAAATAAAATACCGTTTTCAATATCTTTTTAAATGAAATGGTCTCATTTAATTACATTTTTCCAAAAATGAGTGATGAAAAAGAGGGAGTCGTCTTATAATCAGGATTGCATTATATTTGGACCAATACTGTACATACAATATGTGTAATAATAAAAAAAAAAAAATACGAAAATGCATAATGATTACACAGTATGTAATAAAATACGCAATCAGTACATGGTAAAAGCACACCTTAAATACATAGTATGTAGTAAAATACACAAATAAATACATAAGATGCAGACCTGGTGCGTCCCGGTTATCCAAACACCTGTCTAAACAGGTATGTCTTTATCTGCCTTGTGAGCGTCCACAGGATCAGCAGACTGCAGAGCAATCACAAGTTTAGGTGCAGCAGCCTCAAATGCTCAATCACCATGGGTATTAAGGGGATTGTGTGTGGGAGTTTAGGGAAAAGCAGGATCTAGGTTGGTTTTCTTTAATATAGGCTGGATAGTAGCATGCACACACACAGGGACAAAGAACAGTTAATGATAGCTAAAACAGCTGGGCCAATTATTTTTAAACTTTATAAAATAGGGAAGATGGTATTATATCCAGGGGGCTAATCTTCCCCCGGGGGGCCCATCTTCCTAATCAAATCGTTTAAGATGAAAGTTTGAAAATCATAGTAGTAGTCGTTATGGATGACTAATGTCTGGTGGGCACGTGCCAGGATGAATACAGGATCTAATAGCTGTAACCTTATCAACAAAGAAGGTAAGGACATGTTGCAGTCACTGGTGGAGAAACTTGGTAATGTGGGGTGCAGTGGTGAACAATGTTATTAATGGTGCCAGAGGCAGAAGCTACAAATCCAAGCTCAAGTAGCTTGAAATTTATTGCTTCAATGGGCTGCATTTACCACCAATACTGATTGAACAGCCACATGAAATGTGCCAAATTTTCCCTTTAAGAGCACCCCCCCCACACACACACACACACACACACACACACACGAATGGGATAAGATCATTTAATCATACATCTCTTCTAGACTTCCCTAATATTATTGGGCCAAATGTATCACATTCTGATAATATAGTCAATTGGGGGTTTGTGACAGAAAAAACTGTTTTATAGCCACACCTTTTCGAAAGATAGGAAAAATGCAGTCCCTCGTGTGATGAATGTGAAAGTCGAGACTAATTTTCTAACTTGTGACACACACATAGGGCATGGTTGACTGGGCCCAGGTTGATATAATCTGTAAAATATGTTTTCCCTGCATAGAGGTCATTCACTGCTTGACTTCCAAATGATATCTGTGTGTGTGCATGTGTGTGCTTTGGGAACGTGTGTGCTTTGTGTTCATGTGACTAATGGTTTTAGTAATGCTAAGCCACTTGGGGCTCGACTGCAGGTTATGAATATAAAAACTCCACTGCAGCTCTTTATGCGCAAGCTAATCAATTTGGTTCCACCAGGAACATGAGCCCTATTCTCAATCAGCCTATATTCATCATCAAATTATCTTAGACATTTGCATAATACGATGCAGTGTTTGGAATAATCATTGTGTGCACTGTTCTATGGTAATATGCTTCTCCCTCTTTTCCAACAGTGAGTAGTGTAATGAATTGCTGAATTGTTTAACATATAGATAGACGAAGACTTAAATATGTGGACACCCGAACATGCCGCCCATATGTGATCATTTGTTATTCTATCACTAATCTCCTGCTATAATAGTCTCCACTCCTGTTTGAAAACTTTCCACCAGATTTTGGAACCTTGCTGCATTGATTTGCAACAATTCTGCCACAAGAGCATTAGTGAGGTCCAACACTGATGTTGGGTGATAAGGTGTGGCTCACAGTTGGCCTTCCTGTTCATCCTAAGGTGTTGTAATGGGTTGAAGTCAGGGCTCAGTGTAGGCCAGTGAAGTTCTTCCACAGCAAACTGAGGGATAATTTATGTCTGGACTTGACTTTGGGCATTGTTATATTGAAACAGGAAAG
>NC_060167.1:34488155-34606527 GCF_021292245.1 Micropterus dolomieu
CACACACACACACACACACACACACACACACGAATGGGATAAGATCATTTAATCATACATCTCTTCTAGACTTCCCTAATATTATTGGGCCAAATGTATCACATTCTGATAATATAGTCAATTGGGGGTTTGTGACAGAAAAAACTGTTTTATAGCCACACCTTTTCGAAAGATAGGAAAAATGCAGTCCCTCGTGTGATGAATGTGAAAGTCGAGACTAATTTTCTAACTTGTGACACACACATAGGGCATGGTTGACTGGGCCCAGGTTGATATAATCTGTAAAATATGTTTTCCCTGCATAGAGGTCATTCACTGCTTGACTTCCAAATGATATCTGTGTGTGTGCATGTGTGTGCTTTGGGAACGTGTGTGCTTTGTGTTCATGTGACTAATGGTTTTAGTAATGCTAAGCCACTTGGGGCTCGACTGCAGGTTATGAATATAAAAACTCCACTGCAGCTCTTTATGCGCAAGCTAATCAATTTGGTTCCACCAGGAACATGAGCCCTATTCTCAATCAGCCTATATTCATCATCAAATTATCTTAGACATTTGCATAATACGATGCAGTGTTTGGAATAATCATTGTGTGCACTGTTCTATGGTAATATGCTTCTCCCTCTTTTCCAACAGTGAGTAGTGTAATGAATTGCTGAATTGTTTAACATATAGATAGACGAAGACTTAAATATGTGGACACCCGAACATGCCGCCCATATGTGATCATTTGTTATTCTATCACTAATCTCCTGCTATAATAGTCTCCACTCCTGTTTGAAAACTTTCCACCAGATTTTGGAACCTTGCTGCATTGATTTGCAACAATTCTGCCACAAGAGCATTAGTGAGGTCCAACACTGATGTTGGGTGATAAGGTGTGGCTCACAGTTGGCCTTCCTGTTCATCCTAAGGTGTTGTAATGGGTTGAAGTCAGGGCTCAGTGTAGGCCAGTGAAGTTCTTCCACAGCAAACTGAGGGATAATTTATGTCTGGACTTGACTTTGGGCATTGTTATATTGAAACAGGAAAGACTTCCCCAAACTGTTACAACAAAGTTGGAAGAACAGTATTATCTGAACTACCATTGTATACTTCAATATCTTCAGTGCAGTTAGTTGATAGGACAGGCAGTCTAGTAGAATGGTATGTGGAGAGGTCAAGGAGGATGAGGATGCTGATTTGTCTGGAGAAAACAGCGGTAAGTAGATTGTTGTATGTGTATTTTGATGAGGTTGGTGTTAACAGTCCGAAACGGTCCGAATCCTGACTGAAAGTGTTCATAGAGATTATAGTTGGACATATGCTGGTGGACTTGGGTGGCAACTGCTTTTTCCAGAACTTTACTGAGGAACAGTAGGGTTGGAGATTGGGTTGTTGGCATCCTCCGGATCCAAGCCTGGCCTCGAGGATAGGGGTGACTGAGGCCGTTTTGAAGTAGGAGGGAACTACGCCAGATTCCAAGGAGCAGTTGATGACATCCACCATAATGGGAAACAGAAATGGCAGTAATGGTGAGTGATGTTTAAGAACAGCATTCTGTGGTGCTTTTGCTGGTTGCCAATAAGGGTGGAGTAATAATGTATCTTGGCTTCGGAAAGGGCTTCCTTGTATAGCTCATGTGGTCTTTGTAGGCCTCCAGTTGGACGGTGAGGCCAGTTCTTTCCAGTTGACAACCAGAGGCCTTCATGGAGCGGAGTTTGGTGGTGTGCCAAGAAGCTGCACGGGTGAAGGAGACAGAACGGGTTTTAAGGGGGGCAAGAGAATCAAGGCTGAGAGACAGAGCAGTGCTGTAGTGGGCTGCCACTACAAGGTCCAATGTGTGATCTTTGGTGTGAGTGGGACCTTGGACATGCTGTGCGACGTTGAAGCAGTCCAGTAGAGATATAAATTCAGTGGCCAGAGTGCAGCTGGTGGAGTCCACATAGATATTAAAGTCAGAGAGGAGGAGTGTGGAAGGAGACCTGGAGCAGACAGAGATAAGTAGCCCAGATAGCTCAGACATGAAGGAGGTGGACGGTAGATAAGGACAGTCTGAAGTGGAGCCGACCCAGTTAGACCGAAAGCAAGGCATTCCAGAGAGGTGATATTGGGTACTGAAAGGCTCTTTGACCAGGAAGTCCTTTTAATGTACTACAGCGAGCCCTTGAAGTGGGGCTTCTGGGTGTACACATAGCCTGGCGGGGTGGTTTCTCTTAATTTTGGTTTCAGTTAATCAGAGAAAGTCTATTTTCCTTTCTGTAATGATGTCATAGGTGAGATGTGCTTTATTGTTAATAGAGCAGGCATTTTCCAGCATAAATGAAGCTGTATTGTTTGTGTGTGTTGTGCAAGAGGCGGTGGGAGGAATGACACTGTCAACACATCGTCCCTGTACCTAAAAAGTCTGCATGACTACCGCCCTGTGGCTCTCACCCCCATTCTGTGCTTTGAGAAACTGGTTCTTCAGCACCTAAAGAACAACATCCCAGCCGGCCTGGACCCTCACCAGTTTGCTTTCAGGACCAACAGATCCACAGAGGACGCCATCTCCACTGCCCTCACACACCTTGAGAAAAACAGCACCTACATCAGAATGCTGTTTGTGGATTTCAGCTCAGCATTCAACACAATCTCCCCATGAAACTGATCAGCAAACTCAGCAATCTGGGTTTAAATACAACACTCTGCAACTGGATATTGGGCTTCCTCACAAACAGACCCCAGAGAGTTCGGATTGTTGGACACACCTCACATCTCCACGCTGGTGAAGAAAGCTCAGAAACGCCTGTGTTTCTTGAGGAAGTGTAAGAAGGCCGAATGTGTGAGTGCGACTTTTTTTGTTCAGACCTAAAATGAATGAAGATTTCAACTAGACATGAATCTTAAAATAAATCAAATATAAAACTTTGCAGTGATACACGTGATGTATCTGATCAGTCAGATCAGCTGCAGCGTCCAATCAATATTACCAATTACCCAATAAGGGGGCGTGTCTGTCATTCTTCCGCACCGGTGTATCCTCGCTCATAGCTCCTCAGAGATCGCTCCTCGATCCTCAATCCTCGATCCTTGATCCTCGTAGCGCAAATAAAAGCTTTGGGTCTGCAAGATGGCGGAGTGGAACAACTTCCGGATCAAGCGAGGAGCGAGGAGCAAGGAAACGGTAAACAAGAGACTTGAGAAGCGCCCACAGAAGTTTATGCTGCCGCACCACCAGACTGCAGAGCAGCTTTTCCCCCAAACCATCAGACTTTTAAGCTCAAATTAATCCTGAGCACGTCTCCACTGAATATAGTTTATTTCTGTTTACCATTTTTATAATTGCTTCTAAATTAATGTATATTGTCTGCCATGCAGCAGAAGGGAGTTATATTATGACAAAAGAAACCTACCTACCTACTAGAGGTCTCAAGTTACTAGACTGCATGTGTGGCGTTGATCAGACAGTATGGTGGGGATAACGTGACCGGAGTAAACAAACTTGCATGTTGTAAAATTTAATAGAATATAATGCAGTAAGGCTCTCAGGCATTCTGTATCTATTGCTTTTAAATGTGTTTTCACCAGTAGATCAACTTTTATAATTATAATTTAATAAAATCCCCGCTGAGTTACTACACATGCTTAGCCTTCCCTCCTCTTTTGTATATTTTGTTTGGGGAAGTAACCTCTTTTTAAATGTGCATGTGGTACCTTTTCACCTCAATGATACTCCTCTGCTTTAACAGCTGGTTTTCTGCTCATATTCAAAACTTTCTGCACAATTTTCTTTTTTATTAGATGAAACAACATGTAACAGGTGAAATATATAACAGACACAACAGTACTTGGTGAAAATACACAAAAACAGAAACGGGAAAAAGGTGTGCACAGTTGGACATAACAGCAAGTTGGATAAAGATGTTTAAAGGCAATTTGTGTATGTGTGGGGTGTGTGTGTGTTTGTGTGTGGGTATGTAAGAGGTAGAAAAAGGGAGGTGGTGTGGGGGAAACTGAGTTGGGAAGTATAGAGATTAAATGCTTTGAACTTAAGGAAAGGAAAAAAGGGGGGGGGATTAACTACAAAAAGAAAAATGACTAAATGAAGCAGAATTTTTTTTATTAATATATTAAAAATAATTAAAAAAAATGTAAGTGAATAAAACGTCTCTTTGTGCCTTCCTTCACCTCCCTCCTCCGTCCCTTTCTCCAGGGGGCATCATCCACGACCAGCGCATTAAATTATTTTATTATTATTACTAGATATATATTTTTCTATTTTTTTATTCCCTGGTAAGAGGAGGGAGAGTGAGGGCAGGGGTAACGATCAGGGGGGCTTGAGAAGGTAAGGCAGAAATTGAAAAGTAAATAATCATACATATCTGTGTTCTCTGACATGTCCAGAGAAAAGTCACACTGACATCATCATTTAATGAGACTTCATTAGAATTTTTAAGCCTACCTTCCCTATACTCTGCTGTGCATTATATTATTTCTCTGTTGGTAGTCAGCTATCCCCTTTAGACTGTTTGACCAACACAGTTTGGGACTGCATGCTCCATTTGAAACGGAATCCAACTGATAACACAAACTCTGAACTCACTGAAATCTGACTACACACATTAACTTCCGATAAAGTGCTGTTCACAGTCCCAAACAGAGCAACGTCGTTGCGCCTCAGTGTTAGAAGTGTATATTGCACAACTTTACCAGTTACGTTTCCACTTGTCTCACCTGTCTGGACCCACAGCAAAAGGTGCACTTGAATACTATAACGGCCTCTGCTGGGTTGATTTGCGCCAAACGTTCTCTTGCGGCGCCCCCGACTTTTTTTGCCCTAGGCAACCGCCTTTGCTGCCTATGCCACGGCCGGCCCGCCTGACTGTATCAAGATGTCAGGTAAACATGGATGAAGTTTTCATGAACAGCATCAACAGCAAGCAGATTGGAAAATGTATACAGGGGAAATGAGAAAACGTTAATTTTAAAAATATTCAACATCTTGAGTCACATATAGAATTTCCCAGCTGAGCAGAGAGTCTTGCTGGTCAAACAGAGGCATCAAGTGGTCAGTAGCAGCCATTGCAGGGCTGGTCCTTTCACAATAAATAGGGGTTTAGTATGCAAGAGTGTGTGTTGTTAAATCCATTATAAAACATACAATGTGTATGTGTTTGCCTTCATATCTACCACTGCCAGATATTTGGAGGGAGAGCAGGTTGGCTGCATTTTGCCTGAAGGCGACTATATATGAACTGTGTTATTGGACCCTTAAGACATAACCTATGTGTCTGTCTGTGTGTGTGTCTGGATCACTCAGAGGCAATATTAATAACACATCATTAATGTCACGCTCACATGACTCTCTCTCTCTCTCTCTCTCTCTCTCAGCTCAGTTCACTTCAGTGCTTTATTGGCAAGAATGTTTCATTTAAACAATGTTGCCAAAGCAGTTTGCAACAAAATCAAAAAAGGGTTACATTTAAAAATGACATAACAAGATAAATCCAATCAAGACCATTACATTTATCAGTTATAAATTACAAAAACAAATACAACAAATACAGATAGAACGTAAACTACAAATAAAAGTGAACAAGATGTAACCTGCCATGTAGCAAACGTTGCTGAGTCACTTGCTGTCTCTCAGGTTGTGACACAGGGACACATACTTGGTGGCAGAGTTTTCCATATGTCCTTTTCCTTTAGGAGATAATATCTCTCTGTCTCCACCTCAGCTGTCGTACAGTGCTCATAGACCCTGTACTCTTTAGGACTTTTTTCCCCCTTTTTCTATTGCAAAGGTGTGGTCACTGAGAAAGTACTTGGTAAGAAGCTGCCTCAGCTTGATATGTCTGACAGTAGGAATATATCCAGCCATTTCACAACATTCTAGTTTGTGTTATTTTTTTGTGTCTTCCTCCCAATGTTCCAAAAAAGTGTTTTTTGTGCTTTGAGTGATCATTTGGTTTGATCTAATTGGTGTTTGTAAAGCAGTGCTGTTTTGAGAAAGGTGTGTGTGACATGTTAGCTGGCGTAAGGGACTCTTCAGGGTTCGGTTCTTGGGTTTTCAGAGCCTTGAATTGGAGGGAGTTTTTGGGACTTGATTTGATGTGCATCAGAAGTGCCCCATGCTTTGAAGTAACTTTTACTAGCGGCTGTAACACGGTGGATCAGTATATTTGACCGTCACAACCCGAGCGAAATGACTCGTTTCGCTATCAGAATGGGATCCACTCGGTAGATAACATATGAAAAGGCTATAACAGCCACACGTATACAATTTTACCCCCATTCACGTTAGTGGAGCGCTAAATCGGAAGTTAGCCCGCTCGGCCGGCAAAAGTCAACACAGTGGACGGTGTAATTGCAGAATGGCGGAGACACCTATGCACAAGTATAAATGCATGGCTACGTGCATAGCCTATGGCGTAGGTACGCACGCAGACCCTATGCAGGAGTATAAATCAAGTTTAATTCTGCCCCACTCGCATTTGTAGGAGACTTTCTTTGAATGTGTAGGATGTTTCTGCAGAATTCTGTATGTAGGGTCTCAATAGGAAGCTTCTCCCATCTGTTGTAGTTCTGATGACTGAGTGGACCCCAAACATCACTTCCATAGAGCGCAATCTGCTTAATTATGCTTTCAAATATTTTACACTAGATTTGAATTTGAGATACTTATAGAAGTTCAGTTTAAAGGTTCAGTGTGTAATATTTCTGAGGACCTATCAACAGAAATGCAATATAGGATCCATAACTATGTTTTCAGTGGTGTATAAAGACCTTACATAATAAACCATTATGTTTTTATTACCTTAGAATGAGCCACTTATATCGCCATAACCGCGGGCACCCCCTTCCATGGACGTCGCCACGTTGCATCACCGTGTTTCTACCGTAGCTGAAAACGGACAAACAGCGCTACAGAGTGTGTTTTGTCACTGCATTCTTCTTGTTCTCCTTCTGGTAGAACTCAGGCAGTGCAGACACTTATTACTATGTTGAATTCGTACGTTGGAAGAAGTGGTAGTAGGCAAATAAGTTTTGATTTGGAGCATTATTTTCAACCATCAGATGGTGGATGAGAACATAAGCCATAATATTGACTGGCATCATCATGGTACTTGTAATGTAAATGCTCCGTACTTGTATAGCGCCTTTCTAGTCTTTTCGACCACTCAAAGCGCTTTTACACTACATCTGCATTCACCAGTCACACACATTCATACACTGAGCCTAAGTGCTCAAACGGAAACTAACATTCACACACATTCATACACTGGCGGAATAGCCGTTCAGTATCTTGCCCAAGGACACTTCGACACGCAACCAGGGGGAGCCAGGGATTGAACCGCCGACCTTCCCGCCGATTAACGGCCAACCCGCTCTACCTCCTGAGCCACAGCCGCCCCTTGGTTAGCTCAGTTGGTAAGGTGCAGGCCTGACAACCCAAGGGTTCAGTGTTTGATCCCAGCTTGGGACTGGGACAGCTTCTTTCTCTTCAAAAAATGGATTCTGCAGCAACTGTTTCTCAGATCACGGCATTTGCAGCACTGTTTTTGTTTTGTGTTTGATCCACATCCATCAACGTACGGACGCCTTTGCAATTCCCCAGTATCTCCAGGCAGAGTACATTTAGGGGAATCACGTTTTCTTACGGCTCATTCAAAGGTGTGTCAAGCAGGCTACAGATTCTTTCGTTCAGAATTTTTCAAAGTAAAAGCTCAGTTCAACTCCAATACTGCTTTACAGTAAACATGCATCTCATGCTTTTATTTTGTAGACAAAACCACTAAAGAGGAAGTGATTATGTGAGTAACTGTTGCTGTCATGACTGAGATTTATTTCAGCACCGCTATCAAAGTATTTATTTATTTATATTATTTATATATATTTTAAAGTATCATAATCTGGCATCGGGCCAGATATTATTGCTGGTGGGCAGTTTTGCTGTGATTTGAAGACCCAGGTAGGTGTAGTTCATTGTGTGATCTGGGGCGGTGTTACTAGTGAAATGATGTCTGTTTTCGTGGCATTTTGTATTTTCCTGAGTTTTGGGGGGATTTACTGCCATGGCCCAATTCAGGCAGTATTGTTCCAATAGGTCTAGCTGCAGCTATAGTCCGTTTTTTATGGGTGACAGCAGCACCAGGTCAAAATAGAGACTTGACCACTCCATTTTGGAGTTGGAGTCCTGGCACTGTAGTTTGGTCCAATTGCACTGCTAATTGGTTTGTGTAGATGTTCGACAGCGTGGGACTCAGATTACAGCCTTTCCGAACGCCTCTCCGCTGGGTATAAAAATGTCAAACATAAAAGTCAGCATAAAAGTGTATTAGTATAATAGTATAACAGTAAATAAAAAGTATAATGTTCAGTTAATAGTATACTGTTAGTATAATGTTACATTAATTACTATATTCATTATAATTTCATATTAGTATACTATTTTACCACTAGTTTGATATTAAATCCAGTTACAGCTGTTTCATTTCTGTACGTTGTTTTTATTCATTAAATCCTTGTGCAAGAAAAAAGCTCTACATCAGTCTTTAATTTGTATCGTCTAATCTAACTTGTCAGTAGTAATATTGCTCAACATTTGAAAGTTTACTGTAGTATACCAAACTTTTTTTAATGTACCGCTCCATCCAGGCTGTGATTGGTCAGTTGACGACAAGTTGAACATGTTGAACAATAATGGGACTGATACAGCTAACGTTAAATGGCCAGCAGGCCAAACCCAAACATTCCTTATTTTCTGCCTGTTTTCTTCTGTGTTACTACTTCAGCTGCTGAAGACGGATCTCTCTCTCTCTCTGTCACAGAGCGACCGGCCCACCAGCATTCAGTGCTCCAGTGGCGAGTACAACTATGTTTTGAAAGATTAGTGGGGGAGGGGAAGGAGGTTATGGTAGGTTGTTGTCTTAAACGTTACTGCTCATTAATCTGCTCATTTTTCTGGTTCAAACGTAGGCCTATGTATTTTTAGGGGCACATGCGAGAGCCCAGTGTGGGTGTAGATAATGAGCAGACTGCAGTGTACACAGAGACGAGTGTCACACACACAGCACAATTTTTTTGTTTCATAAAATCGCACCCTTTTGCGGTTATGTAACCGCCCAGGATGACATACTGCTCACAAAGATCCCTCTGTAGCTGTTGGGGTCAGACTTATCTCAACTCTTATGGATGGGATATATAAGACCTTGACGCCAAGTGGCAGGAAAGCAGCCAGATATTAAAACTATTAAATAATATGATGACTGCCACTGCAGTTCAGGAGTGCTGTTTGTAATCATTTCATTTGATGCTGTCACTCGAGATTAGAAAATCAAGTGGGTTTAGGTTGTCTTTATTAGTGGTGTCCGATTTGATGAGTCTGCATGTGGTTTGCTTTTGCTTTATTTTTTCCACATGTCCCAGAATTGATTTTGGTCAGTAAAGTCAATATCTTATAGTGTTTTGTAAGCTTGTTTTTCTTTCTTTCCTTTTTTTTCTTTCAAACCTGGGTCCTCAGGTTGATAATGTTTCAGACTGAACATCGTTCCTGCTAAGTTCCTTTGTAATGGTTTTTCACTTAAGGTCAAACCATTTCTCATTTTGTTTCTGTTCCATTGGTTTTCTATTATTATTATTAGGGTCCAAATCGCAAGGCGGTAAAACCATATTGTTTTTGTGTCTTCTTCTTCTTCTTCTTCTTCTTATTATTATTATTATTATTATCATTATTATTTGTTGTCTGCTGCACTAGCTTAAATTCCCATGAGCTGGAATGAGCTAAAAACAGGAAACTGGGGTGAATAACTGGAAACGGTGTGTATGTGCTTCCATAGAAAAATGACCCCAATTTGTCCACATGGTGGCACTGTAATTAAGGCTCTTAAATGCAAACTTTGAAAGGCCATGCCCCACACAGGGGCGGACTATTCTTAAGTCTTTATTTAAGATGAAGAGAGTCTAAGATAGTTTTTACAGAAAGAAATCCTAACCTAAGTTAGGAGAGGAACATTGATTTACGAACTGTTAATCTGTAATGGCGTTTTTCCTAAATCAGGTCCTAACCATTACCAGGGTTACCAAACAGTTAAGATGGGACTTGCAGGTTGGGAAGTTTTTGTAATACGGCCGAAGCTTTAGCTGGTTCCTGGCAGTTGTAGCTAGCTTGTAAGCTAGCTGTTATTGCCTTTCCACTTATCCACTTCTTTTGTTTGTTATTATCTGTTTCAGATTTCAGCTTGTTATCTTTAGGAGAGGTCCTTTACTTCTTTAAAGTCGTTTCTATAGCATTTTCATTTTCTGTCTCACTTATTTAGTCCAACTTTGAATTATTTTTAGGAGCTCATCTTAGCTGTGACTGCTTCTCTTGGAATTCTGGAATATTCTCTCTCTAATAGTGTCTCTCTTTCTCTCCCTGTCTGAGTGTGTTTGAAAGATAAGCTCAGTCAATGTACTTTCTCATTAAATTATCTCTCTTTGTCTCTGTCTCCCTTTAATTCTCAATGTTTCCTTCACTCTTCCTTCACATCAATCCTTCACGTCCTTTCTTCATTTCCTATATTTTGTTCTTCCCCTTTTCTTTCCATCTTACTTTACTTTCTTTCCTTCCCGGGTTTCTCCCTGCAATTATTTTCCATGTCCACTCCTCCCTTTTATATTTCTTCCTTACTGCTTTCCTTTCTTTCTGATGTTCTCTTCTTTCCCACCAATTGTTCTCTCCTTATCTCCTTCTATCCATTCTTTTTCTTTTTCTACTCAATCCTCTATCCTTCTCCTTTCTTTCTTTCTTTCTGTCTTTCTTATTCCCCCATCTGTCCTTCCTTTGACTGTTGCTTTTTTCCCTCCCTCCTTCCTGATGTTTTTATCTGGCTGTCCTTCCTTATCTTTGTCTTTCCTTTTTCCTTTCATCGCTTTGATTTCTCTCTCCATTCTTTCATTTCACATTTTGTCCTTACTACTTTCCTACTTTTTTCTTCTCTCCTACAATTCTCCCTTCTTCCCACCATCTCCTCGCTTTCCTTTTTTATGTCTATATACCACTCTTTTATCTCCTCTTTGTCTTCTTTCCTACCTCTTCTTCCCCCTCCATCCTCTATCCTTATCATCTCTTTTCTTTCTTTACTCCTTTCTTTCATGCTCATCCTTTCATCTTTGCTCATCTACTCCCCTCCATCTCTCCGTCATTTTACTCTTCCACCCCTCCATTTTACATTTTTTTTCTTTCCTTTTTCTGTTCTCTTCTACTAATGTCTTGTCTCATTTGCTTCCTCCTCCCAGTATGCAGCAGTGCTCCCGTCAACATGAAGGTGCAGCATGTGAATGGCAGCGCTCTGGTGGTACGCTGGGCTCGTCCAGAAGTAACCTACCACCCGCCTATCCTCCACTTCCTGGTGTCTTACAGCTGGACGGCCCATGACGACAGTTATGAGGAGACACACCTCACCGACGGCAAACACAAACTGGTGAGACTGGGAGGGACTGGAGCCTGTAGTGGGACGGTTAGCCTAATACAAGAGGTTGATACTGAATCTTATGATTATTGCCCAACAAATACTGAACCAAACTCAGGGCACAAAATATAACACACAATAGGTCCCAGTAATGGGAATCAAGCAGGTTGGATGGGGCTTTGAGGTGAGATTGCTGCTCAAATTGCTGGGTTGCAGTGATAGTGAATGAAAATATGTGTGTGCATATGTATTGTGTAGTATTTGTGACTGATCTTTTCGCTACATGACAAAGCAGCTGAAAGAGCAGACTTGTTTGAAAAGGCAAACACTGACTTTTGTTGCTTTCATGTGCTGAGAGGGTCTGAAATGTGAGATATATGAGAGTTTGTTGCTAAACAGTATTTATGTGCTCTGTTGTGGCAAAATCAAACAACGAGCAAACATGAATGCTGTCCAAATTATACACACATTAAGGTGTTGCTGTTGTAGGTGTACACGGATTGCAGTGTAGGAGGAGAATGGCAGTGTGAGTACGGTTACCGCAAGAGTTGAACACCAAGGTGAGATTCAGCATTGCGGCACCTGTTGCTGAGAAGCAACACCAAAACAAACAAAGTTTAAGTATATTTTAAGGAATAATACTACTCCTGAAACACATCTCACTCCCGAACAGAACATTTCACAGTGGAGGATTTAATGGACTTGGAAGCTTTCATATACAGCTATTACAGCCAGCAAAACAACATGGACCCGGATTCAGTAAATAGTAACACTACACCATGGACATGGTTAGGCCTATTTTAGGGTTGCTGATGCCACCCTAACATGTTCCTAAGCCCCCCCAAATAATAAATAATTATTAGATTTTTTTTAATTTAGATTTTTCACAGTGCAGACATATTTCATCATTTAAATCCCTTCTGTGATCAGGCACTAGGACCCTGAGGGAGGCTGCCTTTACACCATTACAACACACAGAGAGTGACATACAGGGACACAGACAAGGTGAAGGAGGATTGACTCAGCATAGTGAGTGATACAGAGTGAAACTGTAAGTTGTTGTTAGTGACTGCTATTTGCAGAACTTAAGCTAAGTTTACTTGAGGTAAAGGAAGGGGATATTTTAGTTGGCTAACACTAGTGTTGATAATGTGAATGGCATTAAAATTGCCTATCTCTAGTAGCCTATTTCAAAACAATATCAGCATAGAATGTTGTTGTAAGTGAAAACTAAATGTCATAGTGTCCCTGTTAATGCTGTTGTATAACCTTGGAGTCAATGACCAGGTGGATATTGAAGATATTTCAGGAGAGAGAGAGAAGAGCAGGAGATTGGCAGGGCAGCTGATTCTGAGGTTAGTGGTAGTCTACAGGTCAGTAGTGGTCTAAGTTACAGGTCTAAGGAAATGTGGGCTGTTTTGTTTTCTTCTAACACCACGACACATGAGTGCAAAATTTGTACTTCAAGCAAAAAGAGCAGGTTAAACACCAAGGAAAGGAACTCAAAGGCACTGCATTCAGAGTGAACGATCAGTTCCCACGGGAAATAAACTAACGATGAAAAATACTGTATCCGATATTAAAGGAAAACAGAAAAAACAACAAGCGCACTTCACTGATGATGCTGTATATCGATGGACAACGATGCTGTACTTGTCGATGGACAAGTAGTAAAAATCACCCCATGGCTCTTCTAAACAGAATTTAATGAACTGAAACACCAAACTGACTAATCAATATAACCATTTACACTCTTAAAAACCTCATAACCTTACCCAGCATCACTAACTCCCAAAAACTAAGTAGGCCTACAGCCTGCTACAGCCCTGACCAGTGCCCCTCTCTGTGTTTGGTCAGCTTGTGTTTGTTTTGTTTTTTCATGTTTTATGTTTCCACCATAGATTCCTTTTTACAGTCTCATGTGTACACTTTTTAGTTTATGTTATGTGTATATCAAGTCTTTCAGTCGCTGCTGATGGCTTCAAACATGCAAACTCCCTCTTCTCTCTTCCCCTCCCTCTCCTAATCAGGCATGCTTAACATACAATCAGCAAGGCATGCTTAACATACAATCAGGCAAATGCTCAACTTTGTAACATGGAATGTACGTGGCTTTCACACTCAATATAAAATTATTAAAAACATTAACCATCTCATAAAATGAAAGGCTGATATATGTTTTCTACAAGAAACACACATAACAAACTCAAAACGACAATATCTCCAATTTAAAGAATATGACAAAATATTCTTATCCACATGCAGTTAACAGTTAACAAAGAGTTAAAGAGCTTTGATTTTAATAAAGAAAAACATTTATTTTATTTACAATACATCGATCATTGATCCAGGTCAATTTATTATCATCAATGCATCTATTAACCACACAAATTTTACAATTGCCAACATCTGAACCCAATAATAATGACCCGTCATTCATTTTTTTCCCTACTCTGCCACTAAACAAATATTATAATAGCTGGAGATTATAATACTGTCATCAACACCACATTCCACCAAGATAATAAAGCAATATATGAATGATTATGGACTTAGCGACAGTTGAAGAATGAGAAACCCTTTTATTAAATGAATATTCAAATGTTTCCACCCATAACCAATCTTCCTCCAGAATTGACCTCTTTCTCATAATTAACTCACTCACCCAACGCATTCGAGAAAATATTATTTGTTCAAGTTATGATAAACGATCACGCTCCCATTCCTTTGATAATAAACACCCAAGTCCATTTTAAGCCTTCTACAAAATCAACACATCACTTCTAGAAGATCTGGATTTCAGCTCACTAATCAGAAGAGAGTGATCATCCTTCCTGGAGATTAACAATTCTCCAGAAATCTCACCATCACTCTTATGGGAAACAGCCAAAGCAGTATTAAGAGGTATAATCATATCATATTCATCATACAAGAAAAAACAACATCAAGAATTCGGAAAATACCTTAGTGCTTAAAATTAAACCACTAACAAACCAATATACCAATACCCATACTGAGCAAATATAAAATGAATTGAGCCTTACATATATAATATATACATATATTTATATATATACATATAAAATGAATTGAACTTAAAACCCAAATGGAAAGTATCACACACAGTTGGTTATCCAGCAACTCAAATATGAAAAATTTCAATAGAGTAACAAACCTATTTTAAGGGGGCTTTAGCCAACATCCATGGAATCCAGAATGCCTGCTCACAACAATACGCAGATGATTTATTGTTGTATCTACAAAATAAATCTGTGTCACTACAGGAAACATTTAACATCATTAATAACTTATCAATAATTTAAAACTACATAATAAACTGAAAAAAATCAAAAAATTTTTTAGAACACAACGTATCGCCATATCTGCAGCATTTAAAGTGATAAATGATATTGTTGGAACACTGAACAACAAGAAAGTATGCGCTGCATTGTTCATAGATTTATTGAACGCTTTTGATACAGTTGACCACAGCATTCTGGCAAATGGACTCCTGAGCATTGGCATGTCTAGGCATTCAGTAGAATGGTTTGCAAATTATCTGTCAGGTAGAACCCAGAGAGTTAAGATGGCTGGTTCCTCTTCTTCCTTATTGCCCATCTTCAAGGGGGTTCCTCAAGGCTCAGTACTTGGACCCATAATGTTTTCAATTTATGTAAACAACCTCTGTGATAATCTATCAAATGCTATGTACCATCTCTATGCTGATGACACTGTTATTGACTTTATTGCATCATCTGCTGCACAGGCCCTTAATCTCTTGCTGTCTGCTTTTAATATTGTTCAGGTCCATCTAAAACTGCTTAAGTTGGTCCTAAATGTAGAAAAATCTAAAGTAATGGTATTCACAAATTCAAGAGATCTACAAGTGACTATTTCAAATGTCTCTACTTCTGAAGGAAATGCCTACAGAAATTGGATGTTGTGTATTTCTCACTGGATGTAGTTATAAGACACATCATTGTACCCTTTACTATAAAGTTCAGTGGGCCTCTCTCTATGCAAGAAAGTATACTCATTGGCCGTGTTTTAGGCACTTCTTGGACTAGCTCCTACCTACCTGAGAATTTTTATAACAAGAACTCATGGCCATTATGTACGTTCTAAGGACACCCTATTCATACACTTATCCAGTCATAATTTATTAATTTATTCTGTTATTTATTTATAAATTTTATTTTATTTCGCATTAGTGTTTTTTATTTATTTATTATTTTCAGCATCAGAGGAGGGAAGGGACTGAGGAGGGAGGAGGAAGAAAGAAAGAGGCGTTATTTTCTTTATTTATTTTTTACTCTGCTTAATTTAATTATTTTCTTGCTGTTGTTTTTTCTTCTCTATAATCCCCTCTTTTCATTTATCCTTTGCTTTATTCAAAGTATTTACTCTCCTCCATTTCCCGATTCAGTTTCCCCCACACCAACCCCCATTTTCTATCTCCCGAACAAACACATACACACAAACACACACACACACACACAAATTGCCATTCAACACATAATTAATATCCAACATGACAAATTGTTTACAGTTGTTTTTGTTTTTTGTTTTGTTTTTGTTTTTTGTGTATTTTCACTATTTTCATGCTCTTGTGTCTTTTATGCACCTGTTACGTGTCCTCACTTAATAAAAAAATGCTGTTGTTATTACTGTGTTATTGTTCATTATTAACATAGCTAAATAGAGAACAATTATTTTAATGCATTAGTATTTGATCCTGTCTTCTACTAAATAAGTCTGTAAACATTTACTGACATTTTTCAATAATATTGATCCCTGACAACCAAAACCTACTACACGATTATTTTTCTCTTTAACATTTCCGTATCCATTATGAATAAATACTGGTAGAAAATATTTAAAAATATTTTGACAGTGTTTTTTCTGTATATTTAAAACATATGGTGATCTATAAGTTACATGACTAATTGGCGACTGTGTATAATGAAACCTACCTGATGAAGGCAAGATAGCCAAAAATATTTGTTGAATGAATCATGGTGAGATGGAGAAGAGTTGTGCAACAGTTAAGTAGTGGCCTTAATACAGGGTTGCAATCGCAGATTACATACAATACAAAAAACATCTGTGAATAATCATAGCCTTTACACAGCAAGGCAGAGCTTGAATCCTCTTCAGCCAAGCAAATATTCCAATAATCCACACTAAGTATGCAAATATGTTTGCATCCACCACAATAACCCAGATTCATAAAACTCCATCTTTGTCATAAAACAGTGCAATGCAATATGTGTCTGCATTCATATTTATAAAATGTATCAATATGCTGTATATGGGAAGAAAATTTGAATATGTGCAACTAAAATTGAATGTTAAAAAAATTCACTGCTGCAAACTCATGACATTTCTTTTTACACCTGGCAGTATTACAAATTAGGAAATCACCACTATGGACAGATTTGCTTAACATCAAATATGTGCGCATATATAATGAGCTCAGTGCTTTAAATCCTGTGCTTTTTATACATACTCATCTCTCCTCTCATTCCAAACACGCGCGCACACACACACACACACACTTTTGAAGCCTTTCTCTGATGTGCTTCCTTGGCCTGGTTTGTGTTAGAGGAAAAAAAAAGTTTTTTGTTCAGAGTTTTCTGACTCTCAGCTGTCGATAGCTATGTTTGTACTGCCATGTATTCCACTGAGATGTAGAAGAACAATGAATGCTTTCAGTTCTTCGTCACGCACAGCTCAGATTTCATGTCCACAGTTGTGCCTCATCACACCACTGGTGTTTTAGGCTTCGTGAGGAAGTCCATGTGTTAAGTTAGTTTCGGTGGAGTTTATTTCAGCTTCCAACCATGTCAGTCTTTGCCCTTTTTAACACTGAAATCAAGGAGCATCCACCATGGCTGAATAATGAATGATTTGTGAATAATTAAAATTGAAGCCGGTACTGGTATGAAATTAATTAGGGGTCAGGGATAGGGGTTCTTTCCTTGAAATCCATTGATATTGTAGAAATTAAAGCTAGTTTTTAGAAATGGTAATATATGATATAGTATGTAAAATAAAATAAAATCTGAGGGTTGACAAATCCATATTGTCTCACAATACTATCATATTGTGCAACCCTAGCTGTAATAATTCCTTCTGTTCATGCTGACTATTCACAAATAACTTTGTCGAACGACTACTGTACTGAAATCCACAATCGTTGTTCTGTGCAAAGAGGCATTGAAGTGGCTGACAAACTTTTCTAAGGAGCAACCTGAAGTCAGGTCCTCCCTATCGTCTACTTCAGGGCAACGTATCAGCGCCCTAGAGACGCAGAATCAAGGAGGAGCAGGTCAATAAGCAATGAAAAAATTTCCTCCTAATTCATAAATCACAACTATCAAAAATTAACTAAAAACATCCGTATTCTTATTTAAATAAAATAACTCAGTATGGCTACAACAAGCATTATGAAGTTTGACAGTGAAAGCACATCAAGTGTGTAACTTCCAAACCTACAGTCTTTATAGTGCAAAGTTTTTTGTTTTCTCTGCAGCAATTTTTGCTTAGCCATGGCGGAAGGATACACCAGTGTAGTCTTATGTAGGTTTGTTGCTGGGACAAAACACTGGCAGTAAACCTACATGTGAAAGCCAGGACAGAGATACCCACTCAATTTGGCTGACTCTGCTTAAATCGCTTGATGGCCCGAATGAGGATTGATCACAGCAGCTAATAACTATCTCAGTGTACATATGACATATGCACGCTGTATTAAGATAGACTAAAGAAAAACCTTAATATAGCTTTTAAATGTCCATAGTTTCTGTATATAGATGCATTACATTAAAACAACTTTCCACAGAATTATATTTCCTGCACTGCTGGCAGGATTTTAATTTGAAAGCAAATAGAGGACGTGGTGAGCAAATCAAACATGATAAATGTTGGATCACAAAAGAACAAGGAGGCTTCAAACAGAAACATAATAAAATATTCTTACAAAACAGGAGGAGTTAGAACTGTCAACTAAAGGTCTGGTTCTGCCTTCTGTTGAAATAATGAACAGCCCATTACTCATGAATTTGTATTAATGATGATTTAAATGTGTTTTGAAATACAATTGCTAAACTATTGTGCTTACCTCCCAGTCTCTCTCTGTGGATGTTTTTAATGGTAATATTTGGCAGCTTTCATACAAAACAAATGGGTCACCTAGAAATCCAGATTCCAGATCAGCCAACCATCAACTGATCATCTGCCCATCTGCCAATAATCAGATGATTTCCCTGAGCACCAACTACACACCGACTCACATAACAAAAAGCTCCATAGCTGCTATTTACAACTTCCTTTTTGGCCCCTTTTTATCCTCTTTTGTTACTTTCCTTCTTCCCGTTCCTCCTTTCTGTCGTTAATTTTCATTCCCCTACTTTTCTTTTTCCAATCTTCATCCCCTCACTGCTGATACATTGCAAAATACACACCCCAGTCACCACCCATACATACCATACTTTATTTGTTTAAATTGCTTAATGAACGGTTATTTAACCTTCTCACTGAGATACATTAGAACATATTTCAGTAGTCTAGTATATTTCCATGTGTACAGATATCACTTTCAAGATGAATGTCTGATGTGACAGTGAAACTGTTTTGAAAAGAGCTAAATGGATGTTTATTCGCTGCATTTGTAAATTATGACTAAGAAGCAGTCAAATGCAGTTGCACTGGGAGGAAGCATGTGTATGTGTAGTGTGTACATATTTGTGTGTTATTACAGAAAAACAGAGGATTTTACATCATCAAAAATGTGCCTGCGAGGGCCTTGAAAAAGGATTTGTTTTGAAACAAAACAATTTTGACCCTTATAAAATAAGCACGTCATTAAAAATACGAGTTTTTTTTGTTTAACAAAGGTACAAACACATGCAGCTTTGGCAAAATACAACTTATGAGAAAATAGGTCTGTAGAGGTTTTAATAAAGTAGTTATTAATATGTCTGGGGGACAAAAGTGTTTGATCACAAACACACACACATGCCAGCACACACGTAAACCAAGCAACATCCTCCATCAATTACATTACAAATAGTCTCATCAGGAGCCTGAATGAACTATGAGAGAAAGCTGTGGAGCAGACAGGAGGTTTCATTCCCTTACATTGTGGTCTGCCGGTTGGCTAGCAGAATACTAATGCTAAGCTAGAGGGGATGCAGTGCTGTCAGCCTGTGCAAAAGCATGACCTTGGGCCAGTGAAAAACAGGAATAGCTGCAAAAAAGGAATCAGAGTGCCCCCTGGCTGTGGAAGCAGCATTGGCTTTCAGAACTGGGAATCTGCCATAATGAGAGCAAGAGAGAGAGAAGTGGGAAGTGTTTTATCCTCCCATCATCAACTCAAGAGACTATCCCTCCCTCTGAAATCTACTTCACTCTCCCTAACCCTCTCTACTTTTCCTCCCCATGCAGTCTATCCCCAACCACCCTTCCCTCCCTCTTCCTGTCAGCCCTTTGGTTCTGCTCTTATTCCTCATATCCTCTATATAGGTCACCACAGGGACTTACATAGCTTTGGGACCCCCAAATCCCTCACACAGATCCCCTTTGTCACAAACGATGGAGATTCCCCATGTAATAAAACACTCTGGACAGGACTATGTTATGGCCAATACTGCTTGTGAATAAAAGGGAATAAATGAGGGAAACAGGTTTCTCACTGGATTCAACAGGACAGAACTGGCGTGAGTCAGGGTGTAGGGGTAGATAGAGGACAATGATGACATATGAATTAAGATGTTAGTTTAATGTGATAAAACCTCATCATAATTATCTTCTATTCACCAGCCATCTGGAGTAAATGGCCCTTTCATTCAGTCCTTCACAGAGAAAATAATAATAAGCTGGATGCAGTGACTGTATGCTGCAACCATGCAGCATCATCTGGTCCCGATAACTGCCCAATAACTTCATGGTCAGGAAACCCCATGTGACTCTTGGCTCATGGGCCTATGTCATAATTCTGGACACCCACTGATGACATCAGTCTTCTTTACCAAATGTTCCTGTAAAGTTTGGCATTGTGTTAACACTCCAAGACAGAATGTTTGTGACTTACACAGGAAGCCTCCTATCCCATGTGTCCAAATCTGAAGTTCTTACATACATTATAATTTACACTCAGTTGCCAGTTTATTAGGCACACCTAAGTTTACCTAGCTAAAATGAATGCAGTCAAACACAAGAGTCCTACAATAAATTCTCCCTTCATGAAATGAAGGTTATAATATTCAGATTTTGTTGAAACTGTTTTAGAGATGTGCTGATGATGGATGATGATTTTAGAGCATGTAGTCTGTGGTACTGTTTTCTAATATTTAGCTTACACTCATTGGAATAAAAATGGTGGACAAATATTAGAAACAGTTCTTAGTATAATGCAATACAACTCAACAGCACCACAAAATACAGCCTCCAAAATAAGTGAAATGTTATTTTTAGCAAAAATAGCTAAAGGCACCTTTTCAACTTTATTGATGCATCTACACGGGCACCACCACTGCCTCACCAAGCACGAAGATTATTACAGTGATTCATATTAGTGTAGTGTAATATTTCCTCATCTTAATGTATAGAAATCCTTTCTGTATTACTGTCTGTGGTCTTTGCATTTGACATTCTGTTTGCTGTCCGCCGCTGTTGATGCCACAGTACACTGAAGGTCTGAGATGTTTACATGAAATCTTTGGATTTACCCAATCTTCTCCAACAGGAGTCAGCAGGAAGCATGCTCTCCACAGCATTAGTGTGAACAGCAACACCCAAGTCTCACAGTACACGGCCTTCTCATGAAATCTATCAGTTGCACAGATTTCCTGACTTGTCAGTTCAATTTTCAAGACCGTTCCATTCCAAAGGTTCCAAGAGATTAGGGCGAAAAATACAGATTTAGTCTATGTCAGGCTTTGGGTGGGAACTCAAAACAAAGTTGATTCCTTGGTAGATCACACATTTATAGGGTGATCGGGCTTCAAAAGAAGTGTAGCCTGAACTGGGACACAGCTACTATGGTATATGACATAAATGAGGGATAGGGAGCTGCTTTGCCAGTGCCAGCATACAGTTTCTGGAAAAAGCAGACTGTTTAAAGCGGCTACTATATGTATAGATGATTGGTATGTTTCAAATTATTGTGATAGTGTTGATTATATATATATATAAATAATTGACACATAGTATGTGTTATTTTCAGACCGTTCATTTCAGTGTCAAATTTGTGGGGAGGAGGGCTTGATGTTTGCCACAGTGTCCTTTAATCTCCAAATTCTTTAAAGCTCCACTAATCTGTGTGCGTGTGTGTGTGTGTGTGTGTGTGTGTGTGTGTTTTGGCAACCTTGGGGCAGAACTCCATTATAAACTGAACATTACAGGTTTTTGCCCTTTTAAGTTGATTTATACCTCTAGCTGACACAGGGAAACATTAGTATTTCCTTTCTAAATGCTCTACCATATTCACTAGTTACTTTTTAACTTGGTCTGTCAACTGTTGGTCCACTGGAACGCCATGGTACAATAGGGGTGGGAATCACCGGAAGCCCCACGATATTACCACGATACTTATGTCACGATACGATATTATTGCGATTTTAAACATATTGTGATATTTTGCAATTTATTACCTTTTCTACAACTTCGAATTGTGTCCCCAAAGGAAAACTCTTTTTGTAGAGGACTGAAAAAACAATTGATTTTATTATTATACTACCAAAAAGTAAAAATTCTCATGTACAATTTATATAATAAAAGATTGATACTTGGCATCCGTGTATCGATACAATATTGCCACGTAAAATATCACGATACTATGCAGTATCAATCCCCCCCCACCCCACCCCTCTTGTACAATGGGTTTATCAGAGCCTTTTCATTAAAATTAGTTACCTGCTGCTGCTGGAAACAGGTTAATGAGATCACTGAGACTGAATCAAAATGGTAAAGTTGTAGGCAGTAAAACCATAACAATGACCTCTATAGGTTTGCCACTACAAGCAACCCCTTTCACATTACCCACAGTAACATTGTGTTTATAAAAATATTGATTAATGCAGCTTTAAAGTAAAAAACAAGTTTCCGCATGGAGGGTTAAGGATAAGGAAGCAATGTATAGAATTATCCATTCTAAAATGTGTCCTGAATTTGTTGAATGTTAGACAGGCTACCACATTAAAGACAGCTGATGTGATATGATAGTGGTGATGGTGTAGCTGACATACTGTAGTCTGTATAGTAATGTTTCAGTGCCTCCCCTGACTGACTGGCGACTGAACTGATTCTGCCACTTGAAACCATGAAGCTGAGTATGATATTTTCCAGTGGCCTATTCTGAATCCTTGCCCTTTGTAACTCAGTGTAATTCTGATTATCTGCAGTGATAAAACTGCTTATGAAATGTCTGGCCGATAAATTTCTTAGACTTGATTAAAAATACGACTTTACTAATGTAATGAAATTCTCAAAAGAGAATGAGGCAGTAGAGGAGGTTTAGTGGTTTTAAGATTAGTCTTATATTTTCACCCCCTTATGTGATAGAGATAGATGGCAAAGATGATATCTTTATTATTCTGCTGATCCAAAGCAGCATGAGTCATTTCTATTAACTGGTTTGGATAGCTTGACAGAGGCGTTTTACACAACGAGAGGACACTTTATGAAACCGGATCATTTTAGCTTATGGGCTTGAGGAGGACATGCTGTGACCCACCATACTAAGCAAGTCAGCAAGATCCTGGATGCTAGCGCTGTTAATGGGGAAGAGGGGTTATGTGGGGTTAATATGATGATGAGCATGCATAAAGGCTCTTCTGTTGAGTAAGCTCAAAGGTCCACACTTTCTGAGCATTCATCAGAAACAAGGGTTACCATCTCCCCACATATACATTCATCTTGTTTTCACATGACTGAAGAGCCACATAGGGGATGTGATTTTACCAGAACCAGCTCCATCTGCTGAAGAAGACAGTGAAATGGGGTTGAAAGCTAAGCTGGACCATGTTTTCTTATGTATTTGACAGGGACATTATGATGTATTTTAGTTTTTTTTATTATTTATTTAACAGGGACAGTGCACATTAATCAACACCGTAGTTAGACATTTACACTGTAAATGTACCGGACTTAGCTAAATAGCTCACTTTCATACGTAGTCCCTGAGCAGGTTATAACTAATTAATGCCCTACATCATCAATACATCAATACAATGCATCAACAAGTACTGCAAGAAAAAATACATAAAAATTATAATGCATAACTACATTACAAAAGTGATAAAAGAACAATTTAGTTCCAAATATCATCAGTATAGCGCCTAAACAAGTACTCCAAGACAGATGAAATACAAGACAATACATAGATACATGACAAAAGTGAGAGAAGTACATCATGTAAAAATGTTAAGTGGGAGTGATCTTGTTGTTTTGGATGAGAAAGAGAGTAATACGTTATCTGATTCAGTATTTGAAAGGTAGATATTGGTTTTAAGGTTTGTAATGAAGGAAGTTTTGTTGCCTAGATCCAAAAACATCGTTTAAAATGCTTAAAAATGTTAATCTAAACTCTAAGATGAATTACCTTATGATATAAACGTGGAAGACTTTGTTTGTGTGTATGTTGTCCAGGAGGCCGTCATTTCTCCCGTCTCCCCTGATGTGCTGTACCTGTTTCGAGTCCAGGCTGTCTGCATGAATGACATGCGCAGTGACTTCAGTCAGAGCATGCTCTTCAGAGGTAACACACATGCACCTCGTAGACCTCAAGTGCTCACGATTGCTGCCACATTATCTGTAATGTCATCACAAATGTCAATATGAGTACCAGCACGTATCTGTACACAGCACTCTCTCAACATGCCATACATATTGTACAAACAATATCATCTGACAGTTAGGGTTCTTTTTAACAGAATTTAGGTTGTATGAGCTCATATCAACAGCTGCAGGCTAAAGGAAAAATAACAGAGGAGAGGAAAGAAAAAAAATAAAGAGCAAACAGCTGAAATGCAGTGAGATGCATTCATTTGACTACAGTCAGTACAGTGGTTTGCATTTACATTCTGTAATGTGATAAATGTGTTTACAATGCACTCATGGTTGTCTCATAAACAACCTCTCAAGTGAAGTGTTGCCTGTTTGTTTCTCCTGTGGATTATCCCATTTTTCATCTTTCCTGTGTTTCAGCAAACACTACCAGGATCTTTGAGGGGACCAGGATCGTGAAAACTGGAATGGTAAGGGAAATAGAGGTCTATCACCACTATTATCTATTCACTTTTTATCCAGCAGAGAGCAGTGTCAATATTAGCATCATCCTTTTCTGTGTGGACAGGAATGTCTCAAAGGGAATTAAAATCAGGATTAAATAGTAAATAGTGGTTCACATGTAAAAGGGTGGCATAATAATAATAATAATCTACGCGCACACAATTTACAATAAAATAATAAATTCTGTGTCCTTTATTTTGCTTAATTATATAATTTTATGTCTTAAAGAGGTGGTATTATGGTTTTTGGCTTTTTCCCTCTCCTTTATTGAGTTATATATCTTTTTTGTGCATGTAATGGGTTTGCAAAGTGAAGTCCACACCAAAGGGAGTTCCGATCTCCCACAGAAAACTCTGCTCTGAACTGCTTGAAAACAGCTCGTTTGTAGTCCAGCTTTTACTTCCCTTTCTTGTGACGTTACAATGAAAATATGTGTCATAATTCTCGCTGAGCAGCTAGTCCGACATGTCCTCAAAAACTCCGGTGGAAAAACACTGAGCTGCAGCACAAATCTCCCTTCCAAACACTAGCTACCCTCCAGGCAGTCAGTGGACATGAAGTTGTTACTGTGATGTAGAGACAGAGCTCAGTTAAAACTTTATGGATGAAAGATTCTTTTGTTACAGATTAATAACTCACCACTCTGAAACTCTTGCTCCAGTCTATGTTGCCAAGCTGGTCGGCAACATGTAGCCTACAGCTGAATCGAAGCTGTTTACCGGCTTCTCACTGACCCGCCCTTCTCTGCTTCTGATTGGCTAGTAGTCCTTAACTAGTAACTGCGCATGTGCAACTCCCAACAAAGATCATTTAGAGACAAGATGCATCACTCCATAGCTAAAAGTAAGTCTTCAACACAGGGTGAAAAGAGGAGCTGCAGCAATATAATATGGTATAATAATAAAAATATGGTGTTTTTTGAAAATGAAACCATGTAAACCTGTTCTGGTACAACCCATAAATAGGATTATGAACCTGAAAATGAGCACAATACCACCTCTTTAATCTCCCTTTTCTTTCGCAAAAAACTACATAAATTTACTTAAAATTAATTAATAATACTGCATAAACACTTGTAATATTAAACTTTGTTGTTTTATGTCTTATACCATGCACATGTTAAATTAATGTAGAAATTATAAAGCGTCTTTAAGGTTTGAAATCACGGGATTCTATGTGATCTCTTAAGGCATCATTATGCTTAAACTAGTTAAACTAGTTTGTTTGACATGTTGTACAACTACATCAAAAGGCAAAAGGTGTTCTGAATGGACACACTTGAAAGGCGTGGCAAAAAGCCTACTGTCTGTCCTCGAAGACATTCATGTGTTGCACTCGTTCACAAGAAGGGCGACAGAAGTAGTTGTGGAAAGAATCAATGAAGAGAGCTTCAGACAAATGTTCAAACCTGCCTATTTTCACACTGAAACTCAAAACAGCTTTTGGATACTGTTTGACTATCCAACACGCAGTTTGACTGAAGCATATTGATATTACTTCATTAAAATAAAGTAGTGTTTACTGGTGAACCCTTATCAGAATGTATGGCCTTAGTGTAGTGAGTTTAGCTTCTCCGATGGTTTGTATTGTATTTTCTGTCACCAAAAAGGGAAAATTATCCAGTGTTTCAAGAGATAAAAGCAACACATTCAAGTTCACATTTCAACATTTTTAATCATCTGGTAAAAATTAGAGTACTGAACCTTTAAATGTATCTTAAAAGGTTAAATCTCTTAGTCAACAATGTCAAAGTTGACTAGTTGACTGAAGAGGAAAACCAAAAATGATTTCAAATTCTAATCCGTAAATTGTTTCTTTCTCAGCCAACGGTGTCTCCAGCCTCCTCAGCCGACATGGCTCCCATCTCCTCTGGCTCATCTACTTGGACTTCTTCGGGCATCCCCTTCTCCTTTGTCTCTATGGCGACAGGAATCGGCCCATCCTCCAGTGGTAGTCAGGCGACAGTGGCGTCTGTGGTGACCAGTACTTTACTGGCCGGCCTGGGCTTCAGTGGCGGCGTCATCTCCTCCTTCCCAAGTTCTGTTTGGCCGAGCAGAGCGCCAACCCATAATCCCACCTCCACACGCCAGACCACCAAGCCCACCAACGACGCTGCCACCTCTGCCTCTGTTGTTGCAGCAAAAGATAACAGTGAAGCTGGGGGTGAGGAAAGAGAGAACAGCAAGGGTCAAGGAGAGGAAGGAGAGAGAGAAGGAGAGGATAAGGATGAAAAGGAGGAAAAGGAGGAAAAAGAAGAGAAAGATAAGAAGAAGGACAGGAAGGGATCAAGAGGGGTAGGCAAGGGAGGGAGGAAGGACAACAGCACAGCGGCGAATGAGCCGCCCAGCAAGACACCGGATGCCACTGCAAAGGAGAAAGAACAGACTGAACCAGATCCAACAAACGAGCCTAATGTAGAAGACCAACTGGAGGAGTATACCTATAATCCACTTGACTCTAACCCCACTACCACCACAGACACAGCCAGTGAAACAGCAGCATTGCCTGCCCCCAAGGACCCGGCAGCGATACTTATACCCAGCACAGGGGGGGACAAGAAGCACTGGCCTTTCTTCATCTATACTGGTGAGTCAACAAATGTCTTAAAGCCTTATGTAAACAGCAATTAGCTTTGAGATTTTGTACAGCAAGAACAAGAAAGATGAAATTGCAGAACTGCAGAATTATCAACTTTCTCCATTTTTGTACAAATGTCATCAGTTGGTAAGAAAACTCGTTTGGTGACATTGGCTGTAGTTGAGCCAAGTATTTTTTTTCTTCAAAATGTCCGCAATTATTATGAGTAATCCCAAATAGCTTCTTACATAAACCAAATATCAAATATTTTAACTAATCAATAACTAATACAGTTAGGATTTGGAAAGTCCTCAAAAGTACTTGCCTCTCCAAAAGGTACTTCTTTTATCAAGCACTCTCCAGTCAAGGATCCAACAAGGAAGACTATTTGAATGATATACACAAAATTGCTGTTACAGCTGTTTGCAGGAAGCATAGCAATGAGGTAATGCATATGTTTGGGGAAGATTTGGTTGCTCAGTTATAGTAATTTTGAAGAGAAAGCTAAAGTTATCAACATTCCCTTGTAAGTTACGTCTTTATAATAATAAGCCAACTGCAAGATATAGCTTGGTAGCAAGGCCAACATAAAATGTTACATTATAAGCCAGTTGTATTAAAGTAATGGCCAACGGGACCGATACCTCCATTACACTCCTCGCAATGTATATCATAAATGAAACAGACATATTACATACCTGTCTAGGAGGAAGTGGACCAATTCAGGATCTGTTTTGAACCCTTTCAAATCCTGCTCTTCTCTCTATCTATTAAACGTCCATCTGTTTTTGCCTGTGCTCTGCGACTTTCCCTTTTTCTCTTTGCTGTTTCTGCCGCCGGATCAACTGTAACCACAAAATATAACATCAAAAATGTGTGGCTAAGACGCGTGCCTTTGGTGTGAGAGACCCGGGTTCAATCCCCAACTGTGACCCATCCACCAATGTGTCCCTAAGCAAGACACTTAACCCCTAGTTGCTCCAGAGGCTTGCGACCTCTGACATGTAATTGTAAGTCGCTTTGGATAAAAGCGTCAGCTAAATGTAATGTAATGTGCAACTCACTGTGAAACCTTGCATCTGTTTAGCGGCGAATTGGACCCTGTGATAAATATATAGAAATAGCCATGGTTCTGACTGATGGTCTGTTTGATTAAAGGTCATAGAGAAATATTGGAATTGAAATTATGTATGCTCCTTAGGGATTTCATATCATATCTCAATATGGTAAGGAAGTGATACCTGGGGTCTTTTGAGTGCAAATAAATAAAGTAATAATCCACTGATGTGTCAGAGAACAACATTCTCTTTTTGCTCACACAAAAATGTTCCCAAAAGTAAGATACTGTTCAGATGTCACTTTCATTTCTACAGAGCCCCTAAAGTCCTGTAATTTGATCTATTTTATCTCGTGCTCACAAGATTTAAAAAGAAAATCACCTTTTGAGACTTTAGGGGACATTTCAGTGAAAACTAAGTAGTAGCAAGATGTAGAAGAGTGGCTGCCTTGATCACAATTTCCTTCTCTCTCCACTGTTATCTCCTGGAGGTGTGAGATGAATAGTTATGCCATTCTTTTAACTTAGCATATGTTAGCCTTGATGGGTCCAAATTTAATCTTGTAGTTTCTTTCATTAAAACTGTGAACCAATACCATGACAAATATTTTCTTTTCTATTTAATGGATTTTGGAAGTTTCTCTACAAAATGATAAAAAAAAAAATATTAAGGGGATTGGCTATAAGTTAAGTGAAATTACCATGACAAAATGTATCAAATAAAGGTCAACTGCTCACCGTGTTTATCTGTTTAAGCTGTTACGACGAAGGTTTTGGAGCAAATACAAAACAGAGTTGGATAATAGACAGCTGAGTGTGGTGTATGCAGGGAAAGAAGTGGGACTGCGCTTTTGTGTAATGGCATATCCAGAGGTCTTATACTGTTGTAAGTGGCGATGAATTGCACTGATTTAGAGTGGATGAATTTCAGTGATGTAGTCAAGTAAAGTGTGAACAGACTTCCAGCAGGAGCTGAGAGCAGACCTAATGCTTTTCCCCTCCCTGCCTCCCCTCCTCATCCCCCCAGCTAAGACGTTTAGCAGTGCACTGCATTAGCCAAGCCAACACAATGGGACATCAATTCAATTTTAAGTGCTGTGAAACAGTCTAAGCGCAAGTCCAGGCGTTATTATGAACAAAAGCAATCTTCTGATATTTCCTAGAAATGGCTTTCTTAATCTCTTTGTCAAAGTACATTTGGCAAATTTTATTCAGTTGGAGCCGGAGCGCATAAGCTTAAAAGTTTTTGCACAACTTTGTAAAAGTATTAACTATATAGATTCTGTGCAGAGCTGCCGTTGTTGCATGTAGGAAGTGTTTTATGCTGATTGCATGCTTTCTATCTGAATGTGAGTACTAACTAAATATATTTTGTTAAAAAAAAGTTATTTTAGAATTAGTTATTAGTTTCTCAACATACTGTAATTACTGTGTGAATTTTATGGTGGATAAATTATTGATTAAATTATGTGGTAGCCTACGCTTTTGATTCGATAACTTTTAACTTGATCTTAATCTCTACACTGAGCTTTATTAAGAGTCAGCAAAGATAGTAGATAGAAGACAGAAAGACACTTTAAGCACCAGTTGAATGTAAATTATCTAAACCACTTATCTGGATGTAAGAATGAAAGTAAATGCACCCGACATGTCTGCTATAACGTTCTGTTTTATTTACAAAACCCCATGTGCTGAAAATGACCTACTAGTAAGGTAGGATAGGTCAAAGCCTGGATAGAAGTAGCACAGGATCTCATACAGTAACAACCGGTGGTTAGTAGTAAGTTTTGTGGTTCTTTATTCCACTATATAAGAAGTATTTTACTTTTTATTCCACTACATTCATCTGTGTGATGGATGAGTATGATGCAGAGATGCCCACAAGTCTCTGAGCTAGAGTCCAAGTCAAGTCTCATAAATGAATGAATGTTGTATCAACTGCTGCGTTCAATCCAGGCTGTTTCTAATACTGCTTAGCTATAAGGAATTCTGTAACTGGAACCTGTTTTTAACACAACTGAGTAATGTGCAATGCAATTAATGACAGCTTATTAACTAGCCTACTGTAAGTCAACAAACCCCACTGACTCTCAAACCAGTGTAACATTAACTAAGTAACACAGCAGCTGCAGGTGTTTGTTGCGAGCAGCTGATGCTACGTGTTACATAGGTAGATTATAGGTAACGCAGGGAGGGAATAACAGCATGCTCATCAGATGTTTCCTAAAAATAAACATTGTTCACGAGTCCCGCGCCTCGAGTCCGAGTCGAGTCTGAAGTCTTTGTCTGTGCAACTCAAGTTGGACTCTTAAACTCGAGTCCCCATCTCTAGTATGATGAGTTTATTAATGCCATGCTAGGTTCGACAACCCATACAAAGTCAAAATGAGTTCTGTGTCACTATAAACATTAAAATTCTGATTACATGAATTCATCTGTAATAGTATTTCAATATTATAATGGAAATCGTATTATTTTCTGAAGGGAGCAATTCTGTATAATGAGTGTTTTTATTTTGGATACTTAAATACATTTTGCTGATAATACTATTCTAAATACAATTCCCACCACTATTAAACTGTGAACTTGTTCCTAACATTGTAGAAGTGGTATGATAATGGAAATTCAGAAGAAGACACACAGTTACATGGGCCACACAGGGGGACCCTGTGACAGCAGCCTGTGGAACTGACTGTCCCCCTCCCTCTCTCTTTCTCCTCCAATGCACCCTCTCTCTGCCTCTTCCCCCCTTCTTGCTCTGATCTGAGTGCTGGCCTACTTTCAGACATGGCGAGAGGAGGCTTGCAGGCTAGACTCAGCTGCAGGAGAGAAAAAAAGCCTCTGCTCCATTTATAGTTACATGTGTGTGTGTGGTGTGTGTTTCGTGTGTTCGTGCGTGTACAGTATGCATCTTGCTGCACATTAGTGACTGGCTGTGTGTGTGTTTATGTTTGTGTGCTGCTGGCAAGGGTTTATTTATTTATTTCTGGCAGGCCGCTGTAATCGTAACAGAAAAGCAGAAGGAAAGGAGCGGGGAACATAGGGAGGCAGCATCTCTGGGTTTTTCTGTGTGCATTGTGCATGCCTGTGTGCGTGTCTGTAGATGTAAGGAGGGAAATGCAGAGGTAGTGGAAACGCAAGCCAGCTGTGGTGCAGTGCAGGGGCCCGGCCTGATGTAACGTTCCACTCCAGGCAAAGCTGCAGATTGAAGGCCATGGGGGCCGGCATCAGCTCCAGCAACGTCACGGCTGCAGCAGCTGAACTGGGTAGGTGGTGGTGATGGTGATGATTAAGGGACCTGAAAGCAAATAGGATTTAACAAATGACTCATGTTATCTAGAGCTGTGTGTTGTTTTGATGCAGTTATTTGGCTTCACTTTCTCAAAGTGTGCGCAAGGTTCAGGGCGGGGATGGTGTCAGCTGGGATCTGACCTAGCAGTCAGCATTGAGCAGTATTCAATTAGATTTATTTGTTGGTTTGTATTTGCTGCAGCACCCTCAGATTTTCAGTTAGATGTAGTAGTAGTAGTAGTAGTAGTAGTAGAATAGAAATATTTTTGTTTGCTGTCTTACCCAGCTTGAGATATTGATCCATTTCTTCTCAGGTATGCAGTAGGTACAAGACGTGTTGAGCCTCAGTAAATAAGCTGCATCCCAATTCCACGTTATAAATAAAAATTCCAATAAAGTATACACTGTGTACTGAACAGCAACATGAATGTGAACAAGAAATGAAACAAGACATGCTCCAACAGGCGTCAATAAAACTCTGAAATGGTTCTGGCTGTTTTCTCCGTTTTGCAGCAAGGATTAAGAATAAAGATGTCTTCTTCCTACATGGCGAGTTACATCCATAACAAATAGTGACGCTTGGATGAGATTAATGTAGCTGTAAAGCCTGTTGGAAGTCAATTTACATAAATAACTATTAACTTGACATATTTCTTCAATCCACATGTAAAGTAAAGACATGTGAAGCTCCTAAAGCAACCGTCAGATTTGACAGGCAGTTTTTTACAGCATTATATAACATTTGTTTTGAGACAAGCTTTTTTATCTACCTTACTGCAGGAGTGGACTAAACCATGTGCACCACCAGGGAAATATTATTTTAAATTCCAAACTTTTTGAGGGCCCTCCCCATGTTGAGGCCCTGGGTACTTAGTTTCGCTATTCAACCCCAAACTACTACGCCCCTGGCAACCAATACCACATATTCTGTGTTGACTTAAAATAACACAACTGATTGGTTATGTGCAAAACAAAACCTAAAATACACACAGAGTCAGGCTGAATAAACGAAATGTAACAAAATGAACATACTCAAAACTAAGTCCGATATGTATTAAGTATGGAGTTGAGACACAGCTAAAGACTTTAAGCAGACTGGAAACTACTGGCCTAGCTCCGTTAGTAGAGAAAGAAAACACCTTCCAATAACTCTAAAGCTGTAATATGAAGGAACATATGTGAAAGCCTGAAATACTGATTATGAATGATCCAAGACAAAGTTGCTATTATTGACACTAACTATATCATTCCTGTTCACTCTCTCAACTCTTCTTCTTTCTTACTGCTTCTTTATTATTTTCACTCTAATCCAATCCCAGTTTCCTAGTAAGACTCAATTTTAGTCTTTCACCCACCCATTCTGCCCCTCCCCCTATAGCCTCTGCCTGTGGACTTAATTTCTTTGCCTTATATTTCTCCGTTCTTCTTGTTCCAGACCGTCCCAGTGCCGTGACCAATCTGACCCACCAGCCAAGGCCTGGGTCTGGGGCGGGCCTGGGCCGTGTGGAGTGGCTGGTACCTTTGGTGCTGGTTTCAGCTGTGACTTTCCTCTGCCTTGTTCTCCTGCTGGCTGTTCTCGTCTACTGGAGGTGGGTACAACAACACCATCACTTATAAATTACTTTTGAGTTGGTGGTAACTAAGAGGTTGGAAAAGTGAAAGGATGAATGGAAGGTTGCATATTGATGCTGCATTTGGTTTTTACAACATTATACATTTAAACATTTGTTTTGAGACAAGCTTATTTTATCCACCCTACTGCGGTAGTGGACTGAACCATGTGCACCATTCAGGGAGGGTAATACTATTTTAAATTCCAAACTTTTTGAGGGCCCTCCCTATGTTGGGGACCTGGGTACTTAGTATCACTATTCATTGCTGAATGTTAAAATAATCCTTGCTACACTAAACTGGTTCAATTAGTGAAATGTTCAAATGTTACTATCCTGACTATCTGCATTGATATGTACATTGTATATGTAGGAGCTGAACTTGAACAGAAAAACAATAAAAGAAATTGAGAAGATATAAAAGGTATTTTATTTTTCCAAGTCGGACATAATAGTTCTGACTATTTAAAGTGAGAGGACTGGCTGAAAAGGTGGCATGGTCACCTTAAACTGGAAGAAATAAGTTGTTCTTTGTGTGACCATCCATGTCATCTACTATACCTGCTCTAATACTATACTCCTCCCTAATATACTAGCATGTTAGCATGCTAACAAGCTAGCCCTGGCCCGTCCAGTCTCAAAGTCTCACTTTGTACTTCAAGCGGCAATAGTCCGATAGTATGGCAAAGGTTACACTTAGCTTTTTTAGTCTAAAAAAATAAAAACTACAAAAATGTCAAGAAAAGACATTTTATTTCACCTATTCTCCTAATCAAACTGAAAAATACAACCACACCATCTGAATTCTATTCTCTGTTTTGCCTTGATTCATTCTAACTCGACAGAAACAAATTAAAATAACCATCTTGGTTCCAACAAACACCAACTCTGGTTCAATGTTATATTCTGCTCCTACCCACTATCGCTGCCTGATGCCGGAGCTCCCTTCCTCCCCGCTTAATGCCTCTCCTGAATCTTCCTGAACCCACTGTGTCTTCGACACCCCTGAATCAAATTCCTGGTGTATAACAAAATTACACATTCAGTAAAAACTACTACTGTGGAGTTAATTACAAACCCACAGACATTGTTTGTAAATCCTTTATGATATTCAATTATTTGTGAATTAAAATAAAGTATGCTAAAGTGTGTGTGGTGACAGTGTGATCAGGTATGTGTGTGAGTGTGATCTGTGTGTGTGTGACACACATACACAGGTTCCTCCTATCCTAAGGATTAATTAATAGTTATTTGAGCCACAATATTAAGAAGCTGGCAGCATCCGTGCCAGGTGTGTCACTGTTACTGCTGTCTTCCTACCTCACTGCACATGACTCTGCAGCAGCAGCTGAGTTGTCCGCTCCAGCAACATTCTAGTTTTGAACAGATGTAAAGACCAAAAGTAAGCCACAGACCCGCGAGGATGCATGCATGCAGTTGTCGGCAGCACGGCATGAACGCTATACTCTGCACAAGACCGGTGAATGACAGGCGAGAGAGAGAGAGAGAAAAGGGTCACAATAAGCGTCAGTTTAGCTGGAAATTCAGTGTAAGCTGAATGATTAGAGACAGCTACTCAAGATTAAAGCGGAGCTACCGTGTGTAAACTAACTAAGTATTGTAATTATGTTTTTTCCCTGATGAGGTGAAAAGGTGACATACTGATAGTGACTATACAAAATTAGATAGAGGAAAGGCTGATGGAAACATATTTTTCAAATATACAGTATGATGACACTGCAGGGCCTGTGTTGCTGTGGACCCAAGGGAGAGTGTCGTCACGTTGGGTGCAATTTAAACACACGACACGTTCAGAATGAATAAATATACTAGAGTAAGAGTAATAAGAGTTTTAGTTTAATGTTAAGTTCTAAGGAAGAGCAGTATCTCCGCCATTTAAAAACAATTGTTGGGTTCAGTCAGTAGTGTTCAGGCCTTACATTCCGAGGTTTTGTGTTTGGTCCCATCTTGCGCCCAATATATTTTTTTCTCTCTTTAACAAATTAACTTTGAACGGACTGTTACACATGCTCACAATAAGTATGTGCTGGAGCGTGTGCATCCATCAACCTATGGACGCTTATTATCATTTCTCTCTGACAGACTCTTTAGTTTTTTTTGTCTTTAAACTTTTCAAAGTAAAAGCTTTCATTTCAACTCACAATAAAGCATTGCTGCAAAAAACTTTCTCAGGTTTTTATTTTCACTTCAGAGGAAGTGAGAGTAACTGTTGCTGTCATGACTGAGATCTGTTTCAGCACCAGCCACTATCAAAGCATTTGTTTACTTGGCCCACGGGCTGCCTCTTGACGACCAATGCTGTCGGTGAAACCAATGTGAGACGCACATTTTGACCTTGTGAACGGGCACTGCACTAGTAACAAAAAAAATCAGCAGTCCAAATCAGCATCTATAATTATATAAGTCAATTCTCCCTATATGACCAGGAGATCATTTAATCATTGTGATGAATTATGTGTTGTAGAAAAGTGAAGCCGTCTCGTCCTAAGCAGAAGAAGTGTGTTTATTATGTTGCAGCAGGGGAAACCCTACACATAATACAATGCGGGGAAGACAATTCATCAATATTGTGAAGCCAGTCGTACATCTTAGGGCCGGACCAGTGTATTAAAGTACAAAGTAGTGGGCGTATGAACAAAACAGAGAACAGGATAATAAAGACATTGTTGCTTTGTGGCGAAGGCATGACAGGTCCATGTTCCTTCCACCGTTGAATTACATTTTCCTACGCATTATTAGAATTGATAAATGCTCAGCTTAGAGGAAACACTGCTCATTGTTGCCTTGAAATGATTATTGCTTTTAATTTGGTGTCCTTATAAACGTATGGCATATGGTGTGTGTTAAAGTTTAATGTTTTTCTCCTTCTGACAATAGATAGTTTTGACGCAAAATTGCATATTGCACAAGCATGCATGCATGTCTCATGTAATCATTTATTGGCTGTATTTTACCTAGTATTTGTGGTCTAAAAAAGAAGTTATACCAAAATAAGAACCCTTTATTTATAGCCACTTGTTTGATTTACATATCTGTTCTATATAAGTACTGAAAGTACTATCATTGCATTGTGGAAAAAAGCATCAGATGGTGGTCCTTTAATGAAATCTGAAATACATAGCAAATCAATGGTGGCATGTAAAGAAAGACAGAATGGAATAGTAAGCAATACTGACACAATAAACATTTGGCATTAAACTTGGTGTCCAACATATGCTAGAGTGAATTTAAAAAATTTAAATTAAATATCATATAGTTCTTATTGAGAACACTGGTATGCTGTTGCTCTCAAGTGTTGGGTTAAATTGTGCACAATGCCTCTCTCTCTCTCTCTCTCTCTCTCTCTCTCTCCCTTACACACACACACACACACACACACACACACACACACACACACACACACACACACAGGCCTGGCAGCAGATGCTGGAGGTTTGTTGGGGTATTTAATCCTATTGTGGAGCAAAGCTGGCTCCACACATACTCCACCCCTGGTGCAGTCCTATTGGTCTTCCAGCAGCTGTTGGGGCCGCCCTCATTACCCAAACTGTTGCTCTACTGCATTCAGGTCCTACGGGAAAGACGTAAATATGAGCTTCTTAAAACAATTCACACACCAAAAAAGCTGACCTTACTTTATAAGAGTATATTGTAATAGTATTTACTGTAAATGAAAGGAAGCACATTGGACCTCACTTGATAAACAACATTATGCAGTGCTCAAGTCATATCTATAGATGCAGGACAGTGGGATGATATGTTATTACAACAATTTGGTAGTATTCACATTTGTATGTTGTTACACTGAAGGCAACGAAACCATTTATGAATGTAAATGCAAACATTGAGTGAGCAGTGTTAATTTAATGAGTCTGAATATAGTGTATCTATTTTCTATATTTTATTTTCAGGTCATGTTTGGTTTGGCTCTGTAAAACTCAAGTGCATCAATAAATAAATTATACAAAGTCCCAAATCCCAAGGGTGAAAAAGTGTTGAGAAGCAAACAATTTAAAGAACTGTGGCTTCCTATAAGTTTGTAAATAATTTCTTTGACCCACAGCGTGATTCTGTCAACTTTGTCCCATGTGACTTGAATGCATCATGACAGCAGCTGTCTCACACCAGGAAGTTGCTGACCTGTGTTTGTGTGTGCATCTTGGTGTCACAGAGGGAGAACAACCCCCTTCGTGCCTTGTTAGAAAAGCTGCCCCCCCCCCCTCCCCCCCTTCCCTCCTTCCCTCCTTCTCTCCTTCTGTCCCTCCCTCTCTGTGCACTGGCTCTCAGTTCGTGTCAGTAGCAGCATGCAGCAGCCCATCTGCTCTGTCTCCGCTGCTTGTTCACCAGGATGAACGCTCTCTGCTCTTTGCTCTGTATCAGATACAGGTAGGGAGGGCACACACACACACACACACTGATGCATTGGGTGTTGAGTAACTGTTGCTGTCAAGTTTTAGGAGCGAGATAAGGACACTGAAAAGTGTAGATAGTAGCACAAACAGTAAGTTTAGTTTCATTTAGTTACTGAATGTAACCCAAGACATATGGCAGTCTTTCATTTTAAAATATTTTAACAGGAATGAAGTGTATAGGTAGGCTATAACTCAGTAGGTGTTTTTATTTTGAATGTGCAAACATAAATACAAATGAGTGTATGCTTCCATCCACTGGTGTTTCTCAAGAGGGCACAGGATGACAAAAGAGCATTAGTTAAGGTCTCTGCATTTCCAGTAAATAGTGAAATCATTGCTGTTTCACTACCATTTATGTTATGGTGATGAATGGCATTTTCTCCTCACTGTGTGTTCTTATCCTCATGGGGAAAAGAAACCATCAATGACTGTTGGTAGCTCATAGGATGGCAAAAACTGCCTCTTGTGTCCGACACTTTGCACACTTAAACTACTTTTGGCTTTTCCATTCAGGGTTTTGATGTACCAGTAGAACATCATTCATGTTAATCCTGCTGGGATTACGCTTTGAGAACAACCATCCAATAGATGTAATAAAGATACAGTATTATTGCAGTGGACGCATGTAGTGTTCAGTGAAGCATCTGGTAAGCTAAGGAAGGCTAGTGGATTTTATTCAAAATAGAATCATCATCATCCTGAAGTACACTGACCCATATAGAAGGCCGCAGGAACAATTCAAGACACACTCACTGATTTGCTCAATCCCAAGTAAAGTCTTACAATCTCCTCTCAGTCCAGTTCTCAGATAACTTGTTTAGTTCTAATCATATTAAAAGAATGGAATCTCTCAGGCTATTTATTTTGTTAATAGAAACATACCATAAATTCGGAATACATTTTTGTATTCAGCATATTTTTTGTATTTTGTAGACTTCTAATAACAGTTGGATGTGAACAGAGTCTACATCTCTTTCATTCTGTCTCTAGATTGTTTTTACTTTGAGAGTTTAAGACAGAAGACATATGACACCTCTTCTACTTTCTGCTGTATTTTAACTCCACCTTGTCTCTAAATGCCTGATGCAGATTTCCATTTCAAAGCAGTGTGACGTGAAACATAACATTTGTGAATTGCCAAAGTCACTGTCAAAGACTTGAAACACCTACTGATGTGTCTACTGCTGAAGGCTTCTCTGTACGACATCTGCTTTCTATGTGACTCTATGTGGGCGGGGGGGGGGGTCAGCTGTTCGCTTTGAAATTAGACAAGTCCTTTTGCTATCAAACGATGAATGATGGACCAGTGGTATCGATCATTCAGACAACGACATCCCACAGTTACATAGCTGAGTTTCCGGATGAGGGATGAAACATCTTCGAGCACCTTCAACCAAGTCCAGTTGCCCTTGATTTTAACCTTCCTTGGACATTGTTAAAAATGTCATCTCTCTTTATTTCTGTCAGGCGCTGTTTCCAGACAGCTCATTTCTATGTGGAAGACAGCAATTCACCCAGGGTGGTACCCAATGAGACGACCCCTGTCATCCCCATACCAGGTAACAATCAACTACAACACTTCTCATATATATAATCACCATGCAAAACGGCTTTCCTGGTGTGCTGGTATAGAGAGTTTTCAGGCCTTTTTGTTTGTCCACTGTTGCTGAATGAATAACACTGCTCACATATGCTTTTGAGGAGTCCTGAAGCTTCTTGGTGCAGTGTTTCTCCACACTGTCTCATATGGACGCATGGTCAAGACCCATCGGCGTCAGTTTGTAACATACTGGGGATCCCTATAGCGTCAAAGTTCAACACAGTGGGGGAAGCCCTCTAGTGTCAGTTTTTGACGGTAAAGGTAGGTAAATGATATTTAACAGAAAAGACTGAATAAGGAGGTGGTTGGTGTGGATGGAGGGCCAGAACCCGGACTTTGTGTCCCGTATGAAACAAAAAGCCAACATTAAATATTTTTATTTAAAGGCAGGGTAGGTAAATTTGAGAAACTAGCCAGAAACTGCTGGATTTTAAAAGTATCCAACAGAGAAACTCCCGCCCCCTCCCTTCCGGGCTCCTTCAAAAGCCAAGGCCCCAAAACACGTGAACGCGCGTCGCCGACACCGCAGGAGGACGAGGACAGTGTGACAAGCGGAGAGCAGCGGCTCACATCAGGGGTAAGAAAACATCTAACTTTATCATTATGAAAATAAACAACTAACCCGGCTGTTAGTACTCACTATCAAGCTAGCATGTTAATATTGGATAGGTTTTAAAAAGGCAGAGTTTTGCGTAACATTGGGCAAAGCTAAAAACAGGCTGATACATATTTTCCCCGTTTCCATCAGTTACACTACACGAATGTGAATTTCATACTCATAACATGTACGTTGTTTTGCATCTTAGAGCTTCCACGGTGACACCATTATTGTCAGCCATCAGCTCATCTGGGTCATGTACATTGACCTGGTGTGTAATGTGGACACAGAAGTCCTGTTAGAGAACAACAAACCCCTGTTCAATAAAAATATCTGATCATGTTGATGACTGTTCTGTCCTATTACACCAATGTTTCCAATTTGGGGTTCTAACAACTATATATTCCTTTACAGACCAGAATCTGACGACAACATCCAGACTACTGTGTTTCCATGCACCACACATGGCTGACCTTCCAGACCCAGGACAGAGTAACAGACAGTTCAGTCAGGCAGCAGACAGACAGTTTGTCGTGTGGCAGTGTGGAGCACTTAGACACAGAGTCGTGATACTGAGTTGCTGTTTCTGGAAGATATGCAGCTGTTCTCCTGATCCACCAGGCCAATACAGAGGTTTAATCCTAGCAGGGTGGAAGATGTAATATCACTAACTGACACAGTGCTACACAAATAATTCCCTCCACTGTGTGAATAAACACTTGTACATTGTCTTTTTCTGCCCAGGAGGGTAGAGAAAATACAAAGTATATTTTTCCCCTGTTCTGGATGATATTTTTTTTTAAATAAAACATTGAAAGTGATAAATACATTTGTCTTATGTCTCCAATAATGACATCCAAATGTGGTATAACACTTGTTTATTGTTATTATATACTACTAAAACTACAACCTATGTCACAAATAGATAATTTTTAAAACATCAATAAAAATAAGTGTATACAGGAAGAGACAAGGTGTGTCCAGAGGTGTCCTGACTGATTATGAAGACAGTTCAGACTTTACTCGTAGCATCGTATCGCTGCTGTGGAGATGATTAAATATATCACAGTCACCTCTCTGACATGATTACCACATTTCAAAAACCAACCATATTACTTTGTTTTATATTTTGCTGTATCTAGCAACAGGGACACCTGACTGAACCCCATGTTGACGGGGATCATCAGGTCTCCTGGTTCTGCTTCTAGGCATCTCAGTAGTAGACAACTGGAGGAGGAGGCGGCAGCTGGCACTCTAGGAGTTCTGCGATGTAACTTTAGTCCTTTTCCACCTTCAATGAGTACAAGCTCCACTTCCTGGACTCTTTGTTGTACACTTTGCTGTACCTGATAATACAGAAAGGAGGATCAGCTTAGTGAAAAGTTTCTAACACCTGACATTGTTCTCTTATAGAGTAATTAGCAGACCATTTCCACAAAAAATGCAATCAATAATAAATCAGCACCATCTATCTGTATTCCTCATACTGTTTAATTTTTTGACTCACTTATAAGTGAGTTAGTAAAATGCATAGGAGTACTCATAATGCAACATACTGAACTGTGTCAGCTTTCTCCTGGCTGGTCTGTGGACACAGTGGTTGTAATCCAGGCCAGCCAGCATGGTCTGATCAGCGTATACTGGTGAGAAGCACAGGGTGTTGGAAGACTGCAGGTGACCTGAGGGCGCAGTAGAAACAAAACATACAGGATTTTTTTAGTTCTGGTAAAATAAGTAATGACATAACACCAGTTACAGTAAAAGGTTTTCACACAGTAGGTTTAGCTATGAACAAACTATATTATAGGTAGCTTATATACCAAAAACACAGATACTTGGGGACCTTTAGCCATCATTGTTTATGTACACTAACGTTGAAGTCTCTCATAACTACAAACACACAGCTACATCATTTATAAAAGAGTAATATCCAGTCAAACAAGGCCTGCAGACACAAGATCATTACACAAACAGATTAGATACAAGGTGGAAACGTAGTATAATAAACCTAGATGGTGAATAACTAAACCGGCGCAGTCTACACCAACATTGTCTTACCTTATATTAGCATTGGAGAACACAGCTCGCACTGCTGTTTTCCAGCTCACCTACAGCTAGATATAATTCATCGTCTCTACTCTGGCTCCAACACCAGCCTGCACTCCTAGCAACCGTTAGCTGTATGCTAAGTAGGTAGCTACGTTTGCTAGCGATGACAGTAACAAATTACCATCAAAATGATAAAAAAGCCAGGTTACCTGTCCAGCAGAAATAAAGCCACCACGGTGCAACTTCTCAGCCCCTCTGTGTTCCTTAGTTGTCAGTGACTATCGTTGAAAAGCCACGCAGATTTTACCTCCGGTCTGACCGCTTCGCTCGTCAGGTCTGTGCGAGCTGACCGGGCGCGCGCACGGGGGCAGCTCCTGTAGCAGCACGGCTGGTAGCCATGGCAGCGAGGGAGAGTGACAGTCAGCCAGCCAATCATTGCATTCGGTCCGAATGAGACCATCGGCAATGGCTGACAGACATCACGCCAGCTTCGTGATTGTAAAGCCCTCCACCCCTAGCAAAATAAATCACATTTCCACATCATACCACCCTGTGAAAGCGGGTTTTAAGGTTGTTTAAGTAGGGAGAGCCGGGACGAATGAAACACTTTTCAGATATGTCATTTTAAAATATAACTTTACAGACAGAAATCATTTATTGTTGTCAACAACGACTTACTTGTGTGCTTTATCAATACCAGGCGTTATCTTGTCAAAATGTGGAACGACTTAAGTATAATTTCATTTTGAACGAAAGGTGCGCATTGTTTCGTTGAAGAATCCAACAGCTAATGCACATTTGGATTAGGCTGCCCTTTTTATGTAGCCTCCATCTGCAGCCCGTTTTCCTGGTCTACTGTGAAGACCCTGTTATTTAGCTGTGAGTATCCTGGTAGTCCAGCCTATCAAACAACTGAAGCCAACATCTGCACTCTATTCACCGTTGCTTTACCTGGTCCGTACGTAAAATACCCGCCTCGAGTTGTAACGTAACTTAAGTCTACCGGGGTTTATATATATATATTATTATTTTTTTTGTATAAACAGAGTGAAGTTTGTGCAAAAACACATACACATAAGACGTCTGCTGCCCCCCCCATGACATCATCCATCCCAATGGATCATTGTAGACATACGATACCCAACCCTAGCCTAAACCTAAAACATTTTCCTCAGCCTGGTCTGTTTAAAGTATTTGCCCTGGAGTCACCATCAGTGTCGCAGGTGGTGTACATCTCTGAGAGCTGACCGCACACATCCTGTTGACATTTGTCAATACAGCTAAAAATCACTTAAGAACTTTTTTATGTGGAGTACCATCTCCGGCGGGGACATTAACCATTCCTCAAACCTTTTCGTAGAGTGGCTGGGCAGCCACAGCACAACCTGTGTTGTGTCTGTAAGACGGCTTAAGTGATTATGTGTGCATTTGTGTGCGATAAAGAGGCTGTGCTTAGTTCACCATTTACAGAACACACAAAAACCTCTCCAGTGCTTGATAGCTGCTCCCTAGAAGCTCAGGTCCAGGATTTGAATCAAAACACGTGTTACGCCCCACCCTTTGGTAGCAACATGGGGCGAACACCCCAACACTAACCCAAACTTAACATAGATAACACCTTTAAAACAACCAAATCAAGGGAATTTATTAACATAACAAGACGATAAATTAAGAACAGCAAAAACACAACATAACACAAAAATGCCCCAGCTGAGAGGCAGCAAGTCCAGCAGTCCCACATCAAGAAGCCTCTCCTGACACTTGCACAGCAGCTTTTAAAGCCTGCGTTCCAAGGCCAGGTGGAGCTTATTTGGTAATTAACTGGAGCACTCCCAGAGCAGAACTAAAGGACAGAAAACATGGACACAGCGCAGGGAAACACAGCCGTAACAACCCGTCAAATCAGTTAAAAAGCTTGTGATGTGCTCTTTACAATGAGCCTTTGCTGAGTTCCGAAAGGCCTCTATTCACACCAGGACCAGTGCGTCCCGCATGGCAGTCTAGCACAGACCAAAGGGGTTTTTTCCCATTGAGCATCTCTCCCTTCCCCCAGCCGGAACACAGCCATAAATTTCAAATCACCGTGGTATGATATGTTTTTTAAATAACCACTGGAATGGTCGAGTATCTTGACAGACTTTGAGGTTAAAGTATCAAGAAATAAGCCCCACTGCTCACATGACGGCCACACTAACTATGTGGACGTCAGAGTGCAGCAGACAGGGATGTGGTGTGTGGTCATTTGTTAGTTGTGTTAATTGTCTCAGCCTTGTGCATCCTATAATCCTCTTTAAGACCTTCTGTTCGTTTTAAAACTGGCAGGCAGCAACCTTTTACAGAACCACTCACACAGACAAACAGCGAGTTACATTAGTGTCACGTGCTTCTTTATGAGGATGGGAAGATCAATATCTTAGTAAACAATATGTTGAAATCTGATGTGTCCTCAAGTGATGTCACTTGAGTCAGTGTTGTTGAGGCTGATGATTAAGGCCTCATCCACACTACTTAGTTTGTTTTAAAATGAATACAATCTTCTCAGTCCACATCAGCGTTGTAGCTGCGTATCAGAGTTCATCTCCATGTTAAAACGGCTGACACATCTACTGGCCGTTCATGTACGCTGGGCATGCGTGTGCCGGTGTAAACAGGAAGCAGATTGTCTATTCTGTAGCTACAGAAGATTTGGCAAGAGAATAAAGTACTACAGACAGAACCAGACCAGATTTTTTCCCCCATGGACTAATGAGATGGGACCGTTACTGAATGTAACCCAGGATTTAAAAGCGACTGTGGTGGCAGAAAACAAACTGGGAGTCTTCACGAGTAAATGGCGACATGCACAGTAGCTTAAAGTGTAGGCAGACCCAATCAGGAAGCCAAATGTGAGCGTCTGCGTCATCATTTCTAAAATCCTTTGTTTTTTGCCCGTCCGCACTAAAACGCTACCTGGAGTTTTAGAAGAAAAACAGGGTTGGTAGCGTTTTTAAACTTTTCCGTTTTAGGTCTTTGTTTTTGCCATTTTAGTCTGGACTGGAGGTGCAAATGTAGCAAAAGGTCTCAGTTTTGTGGATGGGGCCTAAGAAGTGAGCCTAGCAAGAAGTGTTACTTGCATTACACACCTGAATTTACTGAACTGTCAGCCGTTGGATTGTGGGTAATGTAGGTTCCAGTTTTGACAAGGGGAAAACAATGCATGGAATTTAAAACAAACAAAAAAACCCACATCCAGTTTGAGAGTCTGACAGTGTTATAGAAGTGCAGTGCTAAATTGGTGGAGTACTAACAGTACAGGGCTGATGGTTTAATGCACTCAGTATTTCTTTGTGCGTGTCTGTATTATCAATTGGGAATCATCTTTTTTTAGCAAAAAGACTAAAATAACATTCCAGCTTCCACTTACAGGCAGTGGCTGAGTCCAATGATAAATCTAAAAAAAAAATGAGGCACAGGGTAAACACAGATCCAAGGTTCAGGCAGGCAGGCAGGCAATGTTACAGGTAGACATCCAAGGCTGACAAACTACACAGGCGACAGCTCATGGCATGCTACAAACCACAACACACTGTAATGACCAGACAGAGACTGAACAGAAACAGCAAACTTATATACACAGGGTTAACGAGCAGGGCGGGAACAACACAGCTGACCGTGATCAGGGCTAACGAGACAGAGCGACAGCAGGGGAAAACAGGGAGGCAGGCAGAGTGATAACTGGGGGAACAGACTGAACACTTGACAGGCAGACATGGAGCAAAATAAACAACCCACACAGACAGAACACATGTTACAAAATACCAGACAAGAATCTAACTTCAGACAATAACAGAAACCCATGTAAATAGACAAACACCGACCAACTATAACACAGGGATCATAACAGAGGACACAGAACTACAACACAAAATACAGAGCAGACTAAACTAAGATAATGCGAACAAAGACATGGAACCAAAACACAGACTAAATAACAGATAACTCAAAACTAAAGACAAAGCTGAAACCCAAGACAGACTAAATAACAGATACAGAAAAACCTAAAATAACAAAACTGAGAATAAACTAAACAAGGCAGGCAGGTACACAGCGTGACAGGTATTCTAATGTTTATTTCTTGTGTTTGCAAACAACAACAAAAAGGGAGAGAAAAAAAGCCAAATCTGAGATATTCCACAGAAAACTCCAAAAATTTGACTGGACAAAACCTTTTCAAAATCTCCAGAAATAATTTTATTTCAAGCATGTGAAATGGAGAAATGTTGACTCAGCCTTTTGTTGTGTGTCTGTGTGTACCACACTGAGCATGGTCAAAAGAAAAAAAGACAATAGAGTTGTCTGAGGATTTGAGAACTAAAATCATGTGAAAGCATGGACAATCTCAAGGCTACAAGTCCATCTCCAGAGACCTTAATGTTCCTGTGTCCACTGTGCGCAACATTGTCAAGACGTTTACAGCCTATGTCTTTAAAGCTAATCTTCCCGGACGTGGATGAAAGAGAAAAAAATATGAAAGATTGTTCAAATAGTGGATAAAGAACCTCGATCAACTTCCAAACCAATTCAGGCTGAACAGTGTCTGTTGCCATCTGAATGAAAAGAGACGCCATGGTAGGAGACCCAGGAGGACCCCGCTGCTGACATAGAAACAAACCTTTCCTGAGGAAGCCAAAATCCTTCTGGGAGAATGTCCTGCGGACAGATGAGACTAAAATTAAGCTTTTTGGTAAAGCACCTCATGATTCTGTTTTCAGAAAAAGAAATGAGGCCCTCAAAGAAAACAACACGGTCCCTACAGTCAAACATGGTGGAGGTTCACTGATGTTTTGGGGCTGCTTTGCTGCAACCTTGAGTGGAACATGTGTGTAATTCTCCTTCTGTGGTGAGATGCGGTGTGGCCGGAAAAGTTTGAAATAGCAGAATAAAGAAGACATACATGAACGGCATGTATTAAACCCATTCATGAGCCACACACAACATTGCTTGGGGGCCAGGAGTCTCAGAGAGCTCAATCTGTGAAAAAAAATCATAGAAAAAATAAAAAGCCTTGAGGATCGAGTTACTACAAAATTAACTAGGCTAATCAATGATTTGGACTCTGCAGCACTAGATGCAGGTGCCGCAGCTCTATGGCAAATGAATTGCAATTATTTAACAATACTTCACATGTTGTACTTGACATCATTAATACAGTGAATATTTGAATATTTAAGTTGCACATGTACTGTACCTGGTAGTACAATGAAAGCCAGACAGCTGGCAAGATACTGCTCCATCTCAGCTTTGCTATGTTAAGATTACATAGCCTCGTGTCCAACATTGTACAAATAATAATAATTAAGTCCCTTGCATTATGAATGAATCAGCTGTTCCAAATGCTGCTTTTCAAGATTTCAAGTGGGTGGGTGGGTGTGTGTGTGTGGGGGGTGAGAAAGAGATGGATGTACTGAAGTCAAGCAACAATTTCTCATTGATCTTGAGGAAAACTCATGGCTCCAGAGACGTGGTTGTTCTGTTTCTCCGGTGTTATAAACAGGCACCACGGGCTAGTATTCTCCGTTGAGACGTATTATTAGTCGTATTATTCTAATAATAGAAAAACTGTGCAGTTACTGGACTGTTCTTGAACATTCATTCTCTGCAATGAAGACACTAGATAAAAAGACTTGTTACCACACACACAGCTTAGTAGTTGGCTAATTTAGTTAGCATCATAGACTAAATGCTGCTGTTCTTAGAAAAGACATGAATATGTAAATCGGCAATTGCACTTTGTCTTTGTCCATATTTAACCTCCTCCAGGCACATACAATAAGCATCAATATAAAGAAATTTATTGTCCATTTAAAGGTATTTCAATAGGTAAAAAGGACTGGATTGGCTGGTACACAGCAAGTTAAATAATGTAGAGTCATAAGGATGATTGCAAAAGAGATCATGTCTTTATTTTATATATAACTCAGCAGAAAGTAAAGTTAATTATAGGCTACATTCCGTTTTCCAAATATAAACAAGGATAGTAGACATAGGCCTATGTCGAGTCAGAGTGGCCCTTGCAGTGGCAACATCATACTGAGAAGCAGCTGGGTTACACTGAGCTGCCAGGTTCTGCACAAATGACTGTGCTGCCCTCCTCGGTGGCACTGTGTGATTGAAGAAGAACCAGCAAAACACTTGGATCCATTAGACAGGCTTCTGCTGGTGTAGCATCAAACTGTATGGAATCGGGATGAATGCCAGAGAAACGTTATCTTAAGGACTTCAGCAGCACCTGAGCTGATTGCTTCCCAACAGCAGTTGTCAGCGAGTGTGCCTCAAGGTTGAGCAGACATGGCATTACTTGTGAGAGTGACTGGCTGTTACTCTGTAGCCAGTCTGTGTGAACAGCAAAGGGCTCAAGCAGCTTGACAAGGTACTCCAGCTTAGCCCACATGTGAGAAGTGTGTTCATGCCAAAATTCTCAAGTAGCTGGTTTAGTTCAGATCTGGTCTTCAGCAGTCTTTTCAGCATTTCAAAAGTGTTGTTCCAGCGTGTGCTACAATCCCGGACCAGAGTTTTGCCACATCTTTTGATCAATTCTTCATTTTCCACTGACAATTTCCTCACAACGTGTGCCAGCATTCTTGCTTTCATTATGACTGAATGAACGCTTGAGCGTTTAATGGCACCTTTTAGTGTAAGCTGAAATGTGTGGGCCATTGCATTCTCGGGAACTTGTTGTGTTCGCCATCCTCTGACAGGTCAAGTTCTTAGCATCACTGGGCTGGAGTTCTTTAATATCAACAACACTTTTTCTCAGTCGCTTTGGAACATGTTTCGAATCCAGAAGAAGGACAAGCCCTTTTTTACAAACAACATGTCAATATGTTTAGCTACGTTGTCAATATAACGTACTAACATAATGTACTCCGTATACTAAGGTTCGGATGACAAATGATAACGCACAAGACTGCACTCTTTCTGTATGGCATATAGAAATTTCAACAGTACTAAGTTACACGTAGGAAGAGATTGGAAAGGATTCACATTTGTGCCTTTGATGTTTGTACTATAATTTGTTGTCATGACTGTTGTCGTGACTGTTTCACAGCACTGCATGGCACACCATGCACACATTTAGAAAAAAACGTATAATAGACAGCTTATGACAGCGTGTTCAATCATTTTGCATGTAATGACTTATGCAATGAACTAGATGTTTTGGAGGGGGGGGGGGTAAGAATATTCAACAGAGAACCAGTATAATATATTGTGATTGACATGACACAAGCAATAATGTAGGAAACAGCAGACAATTGTTCTTATTGTATTTATTTGTAGGATGAGGTTGTCGCACATGGAGCGAGTTTATATTCGAATCCAGAATTCACCACACTGCCCTGTAAAGGCAGGTGTCATTTCCAGTAGACCAAACAATACATTAAGGGATATTGAAAGTAGTATCATTTACTGAGGAAAATTGTTTGATAGAATTGAAATCTCCAGGGGTGTGTTTCCCATACGCCAACAAAAAAATGAAGAACTTTTTGCGATTACAAAACATTTAGTAAAATAGGTTTTATCTGCAAATATCTTCTTTTTTAACTCTTGCTCCAGGGTAAATTATTGTTCCTGTGAAGCTGGTTTAACCCTGATCTTGTCTTTTCTATGCAGATGACATGGAAGCCATTCCAGTCAAGCAGTTCATCAAACATGTCTCTGAACTCTGTTCAAACAACCAACATGGATTCTCTGAGGATTTTGAGGTGAGCAGTAAACTCTTGGATAATATAACCATGCTGAAAATTTTAGACCTGCCATCATAATTTTTTTATTTATTTTGGGCAGCAGATACAAGTTGAGACAACATTGACCTTTGTAGTTGACGTGGCAAACTTGTTAGCAAATATTTGCATATTTACACATCCTGCAGTATCGGAGCAACATTGTCATTCATTTGTAGTAGTGTTTGTGTCCACATGATGAATGTAAGTCAGATTCTTCACTATGTTCACAAGTTAATCACTAACTTGCTTTTACATGCGCGGCCCATAAACGACACTCTGAGAGAGATGAGAGTGAATCAAACAATAAACTTGTGGGCCTGGACGATTAAACAGTGAGCTGAAACTCGCTATAAAGCTCTGCAAAGTCAAGGGGAGCTGCAGATTCTGTATCTGTAGGTTCATCACTGTGAGTAACTTCTCTCACATTGTTATTTGAAACGTCTTATAATATAAAGACGTTGATTATAGCCACTTAAAAGCTAGGCTAGACAATTCATTTCCAGAAGCAATTTTTGTTATATTTGTTGAAATTTAGAGGGAGGTCTGGAGGGAGGGGCGAAACAGTACATCAGAATGTACACCAGACACATTTTGAAAGCAGAGATAGTAAGTGTCATGGAAATTGAATATTGCTGGTTAGGGCTTGAGCAAATAATTGAGTTACAACAAACCGCTGTCTTAGAAGAATTTATTATTAAAATAGATTAACAGAGAAGTACTACAACAGAAAATCAGCTTGTCCAGAGACCTGCCGCTTAGGGTAGCTTAGAGTGTCTGGCCCCGAGCAAAGGGATGCAGAATCATTTAGACAGTCCAGGTTTCTATGTTTTGGGGAACAGAGATCCTCTCCCGGCCTTGAAAAAACATTCAAGGTGAGAAGAGGAACGGCAGGAGAGGAAACCAATAAAACAGTCTCACAGCTCTGACTTAAAACCTACATATGTGGTTTTATGAGTATAAGCTATAATAGTAAAAATAATAGTAGTAATAGAAGTACATACATAAAAGATTAGATGTAAGGAGAAACAAATTTCTGCCATTACAGTAAGAGATAATGAAGAAAAAGGCTGTATACTGAATGATTATGGTTATCACAGAGAAAATGAGAGGGAAGTGTTGGAGGTGGGCAATTTAGTTTAGTTATAACCACTGCATCCTTCATCTCACCAGCCAACAGTCCCTCTGCAATTGTGGTCTGTGAAAATACTATGCTCTCTTCTTTTTATCATCCTCACTCATCATTTTTGCTCCAGTCTCTCTGTATTCCTGGTCCATGCCCTTCCTAGAAAGAGAAAAGTGGGTGAACTGAAATGGACCAACTGAATGACTTACTTAATTGGGAAAACTGAGCTTCTCACACTAGGGCTGAACGATTTGGGGGAAAAATCTTACTGTGATATTTCTGCCAGATATTGCGATTATGATTTGATTTGCGATTTTTAAAAATAGTTAAAGTGCAGTATTCACTGTGTAATAGAATAAACATGTCATGGAGTATTACACCTTGAGACACCATCACAACTGTGATGGGTCACAATTTTCAAACTAAAACACCCTGTGCAGATTCCCGATCATATATCAATTATAAGCACGTTTAAAACAGACAAAAAAGAAACAACTGAACTATGTAGCCTTTTTAACCATGGTAGAAGCAGAAAAATTAAGGACAACTGAGGAAATCAAGTCAACAAAATCAAGCAGGCAAAACGCTCTTACTCTGAAATGCTCCATGTGGGATATAAAGTCGTGCAGACAACGGAATGAAAACAAAAGTCACAAAGAGCTGTTATTAGTAGTAGAAGCACACAAAATGTGTTAACAACACATCAACAACGTAGGACAGGCTCAACGCTCCGCCGCAGAAACACTTCCAGTGTTAGTTGACGCTGGGCAGAGGACAAAACAAAACGGCGACACAGCCTCTGCCTGTGTCAGTTCGGCTGATGCCATTATCCCACGTTTTCCCCTAGTTTCGTTTGTTGTTGTAAACTGCACACGCCCTCTGCCCGCTCTGATTGGTGAGTAGAAACGTAACAGGAGGCGCATGGAGCTTGTGAGTAGCGAGCAGATCTGTCTCATAAAGGAGCTGTATAATAAACCTACATTTAATTGAGGTCTTCATGATTACCTAATCGTGTTCTTTCAAATCACAGTTTTGATTTGAAAAAGATTAATCGTTGTCCTCTCCATAGGTGTCCTCTTCCCTATGTCCTGCTCTGGGCTTGATGGACACTGGAAAGTGCTTCAGAAAGGGAGCCCCTTCTCAAATGAAATTATCATCCTTCCATATCATTTCCATTCCTGTTGTCCCAGTTTCTTCTCCTTTGAAAAAGTGGAGTCAGGGAGGCAGAGGCCATCAATCACAACTATTTAGTCTTCTGCACGTTGTACTGGCATTGTTGTCAATCAGCCAAACATGAAAATGTGTTTTTGACTGTGCTTTAATTCAATTATATTTCATTTATATAGTGACAAAAAATAGCCATATTTTTTTTTTCAAATAGAGTAGACTGTACTTTTTATAATCTTGTGATTATAGCAACATGGCAAACATGGCAAGTAAAATATGTTCAAGGATAATATGGAAACCATGACTGCATTCTGTAGTATTTTGTTGGTTTTAGTTGAGCTTTAAGTGTTGAAAAACAAAGTTTTAGGTCGCAGCTGCACAAGTGCTTGTGAAACTCGAGCAGCCTGCGTAAACTGCTCCATTCCCAGCCTCTCTGTGGATCGGCAGTATCTTATCCATTAGCTGCACGTATCAAACGCCAAACTAAAAAACTGAAGCAGAGAAAAACAACCATCTCCCCCACCATCATTGAAACGCCAAATTAAGGGATATCTTCTAGAAAAAGGATGTACATTCCTTCAGTAGAGCTGAATTTGGTGGACCGTCACCTTAATCATAGACTTAATTTTGTGGTAGTAAGATGTTTAATTTGTCACCAATCTGTCAACATGGTCACTCGTTCATACTAAAGTCACAAAGCCACATTTCAGCATGTTTGGAAGCAGGTTCATGAAGCTAGGACAGATGACACACGAAGAACACCGTTGTTTCACTGTGCTTGAAAGTACATCACAGTGTCATCACATTGAGTTTAAGTGTCATATATGTGTGTATGTGTGCCAGTTTGTGTACCATCTGCTGATCACATCACCTGTCTGTGACATCAATATGTTTAATAGTGCAAAAACAAGGCGGTTGGCCTATAAAGCTGCAGAGGAAGTGAGGCCAAGGGGTCAGAGCCAAATCCAGCTCCTGCCCTTACTGCTGGGCATGCTGAGCTAGCAGCCAACAGCTGTTTGCTTGGCAGGAGCTTGACATTAAACACTGACATATATTCACAGGCTGCTAAGCCCAGAATTGCTCTATGTAATTTTTAGGACAGCCATGAGGCAGGATCCACATAGGAGAATTATTATGAAGAGAAAAAAGGAAGTAAACTACAAAAGATCTCCAGGGTGAAACCTGTAATTGATTTACTTTCCAACACGCAGTACCATGCCCTCAGGTCAAAAAAATAAATTATTATGCCAAGCTAGGGATGTAGCTTATTTAAGCACAAGCTATGAAGAGGGGGACATTTACTATAGCCAAAGAGAAAGAATGAAAAGGGAAAGAGGGAGAGAATGAGGCAGCCCAAACAGGTAGAAGGGAGAGCAGCTTTTGTGTCACTAGAGGAAAGTTCATGGGGTGATCGGCAGAGCATGAATATGTTCAGTAAATTTCATTAGAAATTGTCCCCTGAAAGGGGGCAATGCTACAACAAAGCTCACATAACCAAAAAGGGGTCATCCTCTGAGGCATGTGGTATGTAAAGTAAATTCCATAGCAATTTGTCCGTTAGATTAAGACATTTCTTGCATAAAAGTTTTGATGTATTAGGGTTCATCCTCTGGGGACATCCACAATAAAGTTTCTGGAAATGTAACCAGTCATTTTCAAGTTACCTTGCCATACATCAAAGTGTACAGACATGTCAGAATGACGTAGGGGTGTGTCTGTGTATCCTTACGCAGGAGGTTCAACGGTGCACTGCTGATATGAAGATCACGTCAGAGCACTCCAACCACCCTGACAACAAGCACAAGAACAGATACATTAACATAGTGGCCTGTGAGTACACACCTCATAGCACACTATAGTGCATACACTGTACTGTATTCTTTACGTAGTACACAAAATATATGTAATTTAAACTGCTGCAGTGAATGTGGGGGAAATATTTTTTATATGTATTAAGACATGTAAAGACACAGTTCAAAGACAGTTCATGTCTAAATATATTCTACAAATACAAATTCTGTTCCCAGGTGTTTTGATGGTTGGTTGCTACCTTTTTTAATACATATTAAGCATATGTATTGTTATTGTCAAATATATTGTTTAGTAAGTTATAGCATACTCTATGTCCCAACCACTGCTAATTCCACACTGTATGTTTTATGAGGCAGTTTTTTTATTTAATGCCAGTTTGTTCAGCAGATTTGGTTCAGTTAGCAAAATGTTTCTTTTTGGACAATTTCTATTCAACTTCTTTCTATGAACTCAATAAAATCATATTACCAACTTGATAAATCTAAAGTATCTTTAGTTGAACCACTAATCAAAAATGTCTTCCAGTTACAAGTTTAGTCATAAGTTGATAATTAAAATCAGCTGATTGGTTGTGGCTAAAGGCAGCTTAGTCTTGTGTTTACTAGAGTATACTCCAGAAGCAAAGGGCAGGTGCCACGCAGTTTATGGCTGCATGTTTAGCTGCAGGTACAACACAACACAACCCAGTTTGACCATTGTTTCAGCCATAAAGGTTAATGTGCTTCCTTGTAGGGAGCTGGTGTTTTGGCTGGTCACCAAGATCACCAAGAACATTACATGGACAGCACTGTGTTAGGGTTAGACTTGAGGTATGCTCTTGCCATGGTTTCAGTCACACAAACACACTCACAGTTTTAATGCTCTGTGTTTCCTCCTCAGATGACCACAGCAGGGTGAAGCTGAGGCCACTAGCTGGGAAGGAATCCAAACACACCGACTACATCAATGCCAACTATGTGGATGTGAGTGCTTCTTCTGGAACAACTCAAATACTGATCTGTGTCTGTGTGTTTGTAAGTAAAATCATGTTGAAAAGGATGACTGCAAGAACAAACACAATAAAGTCCAGAGATATATCTTAGACATTTTCTCCAGTTGTGGATTAATTTTGATTGTAATAGTTTAATTATTTAAACTATTTGCTACACATTGCCAAATAGCCTGTCTCTTCTCTGTTTATCTATTAGGGTTATAATAAGCCTAAAGCTTACATTGCAGCCCAGGGACCTCTCAAGTCTACTTTTGAGGACTTTTGGCGGATGGTGTGGGAGCAAAATACAGGCATCATCGTCATGATCACCAACTTAGTGGAAAAGGGCCGGGTATGTTCTGACATGCACAAAAACTCAGTGTAGATTTTTGGATGTTTAAGGCAAGGTTGGAAAATGTTTCATAACTTGTTAAACTCAGTTATATACACTCAATGAGCCCAGAAAAAAGACCCCCTATACAGTATTGGCTTGGGAAAAAATAGTTGCCACATTAGCCCAACGTAATATCCGCAGAGAAATGTAAAACATTAGGTATAGATATCAATGCAAATAATAATGATAGCAATACAAGTCATAATAATATGACTAATAATAATAATTGTAGCAGCCTTGCAACCACAGATCCAGACTCCACAGCTACGGAGGCAGAAACACATGAAGAAACCAAACTAGGAGATTAAAGAAGTCGAGTTAATGAAAAAAGAATGCATACTGATGCATCATGGGAAGTCCCCCGGCAGTCTAGTCCTATAGCAGCATAACTAAGGGATGGTTCAGGACTCACCTGAGCCAGCCCTAACTATAAGCTTTATCAAAGAGGAAAGTCTTAAGCCTACTCTTAAATGTGGAGATGGTGTCTGCCTCCTGAACCCAAACTGGAACCTGGTTCCACAGGAGAGGAGCTTGATAGCTGAACGCTCTGGCTCCTAGTCTACTTTTGGAGACTCTAGAAACCACAAGTAACCCTAGATTGTGGAAGTGCAGTGTTCTATTGGCATAATGAGCTCTTTAAGATATAATGGTGCTTGACTATTAAAGGCTTTGCATGTGAGGAGAAGGATTTTCAATTCTATTCTGGTTTTTACGTGGAGCCAGTGCAGAGAAGCTAAAACGGGAGAAATATGATCTCTTAGGACTAATATGGGCAGCCTTATAATAAGGCTTGAGGTATATAATGTGCTGTGGCACATCATGATCATTTGTTGTCAAATGCTTTTAGCCCATTCTTGGTAAGTGGTTCACAGTGAGTGCAGAAAAGCAGTTGCCTTTACATGCCCCTGTTCATGCTATAACTCAAATGGAAAGGTTGAAGTGGTTTATACATCAGGTCACAGGATTTATTTCATAAACTTTATCTCACATTGGTACCGTTCTGAATGTGTTTAGCCTTGTTTGACCTTCTTCATGGGGAAAATAATTAATGTGATTGAAGTTTGGTTCAGCACATACTCTTACACTGTCCACAATTTGTTGACAGTAATTTCATCTGATTCATGTGTGTGTGTGTGTGTGTGTGTGTGTGTGTATGTGTTTCTCCTACAGAGAAAATGTGACCAATACTGGCCAACAGAGAACAGTGAAGAGTACGGCAACATGGTAGTCACACTGAAAAGCACTAAAGTTCATGCCTGCTACACGGTTCGCTGCTTCACATTGCGCAACAATAAAGTCAAAAAGGTGAGAATGAGAGGGAGGAAGTGGGACTTTCTGTCTGGACAGGAAAGAATTCTAGCTTCAAGTTTTTCTTTATAAAAAGCTGGTTTCCAGTGTCATAATGGTAATCACTTAGTTATGGAAAGTTGTGGCAAATCCAGGCATCAGCAGTAACTTAACACAGCTCTTAGTAGACAGTAAAACCTGATGAGCTGTCTCGGGAGACTCCAGGAGTTGACATTTTTACATTCTGTCACGTCACACGTGAGTTTTCTCACGCAGTGAAAAACAAATGTAAATCTGAGAAAATCGACCCACGGAGCGGATCAACTCTGCCCAGCTGATGAGACACCGCGTACGCTGTGATGGAAATCAAGTGAGTCCAGACAGTTGTGACCAGTCCTAACTAACTGGTATAGTTGCATTATAAAAATCTAAAAACTGAAGTGCTAACTTTCTCTTTTTGAGACTGTGAGCTGCACGTTATGGGAGGAGCTGGATTTAGCATGTTTCTGGATTTGTGGTGAGATTTAGGTGAGATACAGAATGCCTGAGAGCCTCACAGCATTATGTTCTGTTGTAGTTTTAGATTTTGAATTGTCAGCTGCCACCTGAATTTTGTGTTTCCCTTTACATAAATAAAAACATTTCCCCCATAAATTGGTTCAGAAACATTCAGCAGAATGTTGGTAATTAACTGGTTAATGCTCAAAATTTTCATATAATTCAGCATTGAAGATGTCTTAAAAATAGTGTTAAAATCTTGTCTGGTCTCGATCTCATGAACCAACTCATTTCGTGTCTCGTCTCATGAACTAAGAGTCTTGTGGATTTCAGGATCCAATCCAGGATACAATTAATCTGCTACTACAGTAATCTGAAACAATTATTTAATTACACTGACCAGATTCTTCATGAGCTATTACTTTACTTTATTTACTTTCATAAATAAGCTGGTCTTGGTTTGTAGGTAAATACAAGCCCTGGCCATATAATAGAGGTTAGTACGTTAATGGAAATTGTGCTTTCTTTGTACCTCTGACTTGATGCTTTCAAAACCAACTTGTCTTTTTTATTTTTCTCCAACCTAATAAACATCTCTTCCTTCTCTCCTTATCTTCTTTTCTTCCATCCAGGGTGGGAAAGGAAACTGTAAGGCGCGGGCCCAGAGTGAACGGACAGTGCTCCAGTATCATTATACCCAATGGCCAGACATGGGTGTCCCCGAGTACACCCTACCTGTCCTCACCTTTGTCCGCAGGTCCTCAGCCGCCCAGATGCCTCACATGGGACCCATGCTTGTCCACTGCAGGTAATGCCCCTACATTGCTTTTACTTCACCATAACTAGATTACTTAGACTGTGTTGTCATTGTAGACTTTAAACTATTTTGTTTTTTACACACGTATGTCACTGAATCTTGCATTATTTAAACAGGTCAAGGTGGTGGATAATATGTGTGAAGTCAGTGATTATCATATTTTGTCCCCTGAAAGGAGGTAAAGTGCCCTCTAGGATGCCCTTCCAGTGGAGAAAATGCAATGCAGTGCCATATACGGCACCTCATGTTGCTGGTGTCCTTATTTCTTTTGCCCCTTCCCCTCAAATAGCCCGAGTCCGCACTTTGGATTATAGTGAAACAAATGCATCAATTTCATCCTTTGTGTGTTTGTGAAGAATGCAATTGTTATGCTGCCCAAACAGTAGCAGAAATGCTACAATCTTAACCTTTTAGGCCTATATATTACACGTAACTTCTAGCTATGAATGTAAAATATAAACCTTTGTGCTTTTCTTAACCTACAGCTGGATGTTTGAGTAACATCACTGAACCTGCAGTTACAGTGGCCAGCTTATTTTTAAGGATATTACTGTGGCCCCCAGGGTAATGAGTATAAAGCTCTCGACTATCATCTGCACTGGGACGTTGATAATAACTTGTCACACTGCCTCACCGCAGTAGCTGCAGACACACTACTCATTACTACCATTTTGTACTGGGACATACACACAGAGACATACTCCCACTCACTATGCAAGAAGCAAAGCAGACAAAGACAGTATGACAAAAAAATATGGTGTTTTCTGAAAATGAAACCATGTAAACCTGTTCTGGTAAAACCCCTAAATAAAATGATGAACCTGAAAATGAGCATAATATGACAACTTTAAAGTGCTGAATTTGTAAGTATAGTATAGGTGTTTGTTGTATCAGTGCCCATGCTGTCAACTTGAAGAAACAACACTTCTCTGCTGTTCTTTTAATTATGCTCTTCTTTTCCTAGTTTAATTGCTCAGTTCTAAACAGTAAAAAGAAGATTCCAATTATGAAATACAATTCCTTTTGACTGTGAGAGTTCATACGCTAACATCACTATCATGCCTGTAAAACCCTGTCAAAATTTCTTGGTCAAATTTAATTCACAGTTATGTCTAAGCACTTTGAAATACAGTCACAGCCTGTCATGACAAGATAATTACATGCATGCAGTCAAACTGAGGCATACAGCTTTAATGAGAATGTCTGCAGGACATCAAGTAGACAATTCTGCCTTTACCTGCCATGAAAAGTCGTGTGCCTATGAAATTGCTGCTGTGTACTTAAGTGTTTTCTTTTTGCTACATTAGTGTGCTAGTAATGAATTTGCATGTAGTGGTTTGTTAAAAAGGCAATTTAATTAATTTTACGTAACTCGTGATGGGAAAAGGCATCTAAGGTGCTGACCATGTAATTTCAATATCCCTGATTGAAGTCTGAATCCCTCATTTACTGACAGTAAGTACCTTGTGCTGTCACATCAGTCCTACATGATTATTTTATATTCATTTGAATGCTTATTTCCCATATAAAAACCATTCTCTCATATTTCACCTCTTTGGATTTCCCTGCTGTTGCTCAATGTTACTGTGTTGTGTTGCAGTGCTGGAGTGGGTCGGACGGGGACGTACATCGTCATAGACAGCATGCTGCAGCAGATCACAGACAAGAGCACAGTTAATGTACTTGGCTTCCTCAAACACATACGCACACAGCGCAACTACCTAGTCCAGACTGAGGTTTGTATATCTGTGTGAACCAGATGTTTGGGATGCACTTTCATAGCACACATGCATGTACATCAGTTTCCTCTGGTGGCTTTAGCATAAACACTGTTACCCCGTTTAGACAAACACAGTGACGTGGGTCAAACCTGCATCCTAATAGGTATAGGCTCATGGAATTACCAAACCCAAATAGTTTCACGTTTGCTGAGGGAAAAATATACTCAAATGTAATTTCTTTTGTTCAAGTGGAAGTTTTGATGTATGTAAAGGCATCATGATAATACTTTGTTCTGTTGGGACCATGTATATAAATACCAAATTCATGGCAGTATCTTTGTTACAAAGTTAACAACATTTTTAAGGCACCATAAGAGAGGTCATATGGACTGGAATGGAAAAAGCTGTCAGGAAAGCATGAGCAAATGTTGTGTTACTGAGGGTTAATTAAAGGTAAAAGGGCAAATAAAGGTATTTAAAAGTGGAAATTTTGTCCTGAGGATGGCTAATGAGTTAAGGTTACACGGTCACCAAAATAGTAGAATTCATCTTCCAGAGAGTGAATTTTATGAAAATGTGGTCAGTAGCCAGATGAACCACGAATATTCAGTAGAAAGAGTTGCTCATTTTCAAGCTATCTTGTTATAAACCACAGTGCCATGGGGCAGCTTTGGCCTGAAAGGACTGCGCGACCATCTGAATAGTTATTTCACAAAAGTGAAGTCACATACCTTAATGTATGCTAAAGCTAGCAAAGAGAACCAAATCAAACAATCTACTATGGACACGTAGAGGATTTTAGTGCACAGTTGAATTGTAATAAAACTACATCTCCACTATTTTTGACTTGATTTGATTGCAATAACTTTAATTTTATCCCCTGTCAAATGTGAGTTCTCTGTGTCCTCTTGCAGCAGCCCCTGTGAAGTTCTGTGTTAAACATGGGTGCTGAATTCTGTTTAAGCTTTTTTTTTTTTTTTTTTTTTTTTTTGTAAATGGCTACATTAATATAGATCTTTTATCCAAAAAGCTTTCCTGCTCATATACGCATATACTCACGCAACCATCACGAGCAATTTCCAGTTCAGTGTCTTGCCCCAAGAGAAGGTTGGGATCGAACTGTCAAACCAGTGACAAGGGATGACCCACCCTAACTCCAAAACCACAGCCACCCGAACTAAACTGCCTATTTAGAAAGGTGTATGTTAACTGTGAGTGTGTGTGTGTGTGTGTGTGTGTCTTAACTTGAATTGGCCTTTTTTTAACCCTTTGCACGGAGGGATAATCACTTTCAAGTCTTAAGAAAAACCCAAAATGCAGTTAGAACTGATCCTTAATCTTATTGCAAAATTGCAGTTGCAATGTGAATCTATGGTTCAGGCATGCCAAACACAAAATCCATTTGTATGTGAATGTACAGTATGTCAGTCCATCTATACAATGATCTGCCATACCAGCTGCTAAACACTCTTTTTGTGTTTTGTCACCATTTGGCTGATCCAGGAGCAGTACATCTTCATCCACGATGCCTTGGTGGAAACCATTTCGGGGAAGGTGACGGAAGTGGCGGCCAGCCAGCTTCACAGCTACTTCAACAGCATCATGACATCAGGACACAGCGGCCGGACGCATCTGGAGAAACAGTTCAAGGTGAAGGGACGAGATGAGATTTAGAATAATTTCCACATTCATCCCATTTAGCATAAACCTTGTGTCATTTCCATGACACATTTTTATGAGAATCCATCAAGACTAATGCTGTGTTAATCCTCTGTGGCACACGTCAGGGTATCAATTAAAATAATAATACAATATTATTTGTAATCTATTCATACTTCAGTCAATTTCTCAGATTTCCTTTTCACCCAGCCCTGGTTTGTAGTAGTTGTGGGAATGATTAGGGTTGGTTGAAAGTCTCGACAACAGGACTGCGATTACTGTTATTTCATCACAATTTGGTTCGAGTCCAATGTCTAGACTAGATGAAAGCTTTCTTTGTTATGGTAATGCATTTATGCCTTCATGACAGGATTAGAATTGTTTGCTGCTGAATTTAGTCATCGTTTGTAGGTTTTTCTTCTGGTCTTTGTGATTGTTTGTGAGCCAGTTTGGTTTGGTGTGTTAAAGATATTGTTAAAGACATGTCTTAGGGGGGATTATTTGATGCAATAGGGAAAGGTAAGACAGGTCTGGCTTGAAGTCATTAGCTGACCCTACAAGTGTGTGTTCACTGACCTTCTAGCTCTAGTAATTTCTCTCATGTAACCGTCCTTAGGGCGACAACAGTACGACTGATAAGACACAGTAGCTCACGTGTCAAGCTAGCAGATATCAGTATTCTCTGGAAATCTTACAAGCTTGAATCTTACAAGATTAGAGTGCAACTCATGCATAGTAATATATTCCAACATGACTTAGCTTTGGAATCTAAACATCAGAAAAACTGACTGGCACTATGTAGAACGTGAACTTGGTTTTAAGGACATACAACGTGTCTTGATTTAAACCAATAAACCATAGACTCTTCACACATGTATAAAGGGGTGAACAATAAAAATCTTATGCATCGAAGCTATTTTATTGAAAAGCATCCCTCTACACCACACTTCAAAGATACAACATGTAAACAAGACATTTTTGTTTTTTGTTGAAAAAGTTTCCACTTCTGGTGGGGAAACAGAACATCAACAAGGTGTTTAGCCTATGTTAGCACAAAGACTGGAGGCAGGAGGAATCTGTTTACCCTTTTAATAACTTCTCTGTCGTTGGAGGGTTTAGGTTTGGTTATGGTTAGCCATCACGGAGATGACTGTTCTGGTTCAGGTTCAGACAAGTAAAAAAATGTATTAATGGGACAATACAAAACACTGGACTTATCTCACTACGGGACATACTGTATACCTTCCTGCTGATTTAATTTAAGATGGAAACAAATATTTCTCAAAATCTGTGTTTGTATAAAATAAAACCTGAGATGATCTGCCATTTGAAAGTTTGATAAAGTGGACACACCCGCTCTCTCTTTTTCTTTTGTGTTTTAGTTGGTAACACAGTGTAATGCCAGATTCGTGGAATGCTTCAACGCTCAGAAGGAGTGCAACAAAGAGAAAAATCGAAATTCCTCCGTGGTGCCTTGTAAGTGTAACACTAAGAAACTGTAGAGAACCATAAAGAGTATTTCTGCGCTATTTAACACAGATTTAAGTTTGACCACAAACTGTAAGTTTATATTTTTGTTTTTGTATGTTTTGTATATATGGCCTGTGCTCTTGAAACAATGCAGCTTCTATAACTGAACCAGCACCAACCTTTAAACAAAATCTTTTCCATCATACATGTCAAACACAGCACAGCAAAAGCATGAATGAACAAATGGTTGGTTATAATAAACTGGTAACTGGCTGTTCTCCCCCCCCCCCCCCCCCCCCCCCCCCCCCTTCTGTCTATCTGTAAGCAGCGGAGCGAGCGAGGGTTGGCCTAGCACCTTTGCCCGGCATCAAAGGCACCGATTACATTAACGCCTCTTACATCATGGTTAGCAATTTCACTTCTTCTGTCAGTAATTGATCTTTCCACTCTCTCCTTGATGTTTTGACTGAGAGCAGGTTAAAGCAAGACAAAATACACTCAGTCACTATCACTGGCTGTGTGCTTTAATATACACTCCCTGAATTTGTCATAGTGATGCCCAAATTCTCTCCCAGCTCGAGTTGATACTTTCACTCAACACTGCTCATAGTTAAGTTTCAGAACATCATGTAAAGCGGAAGGACTTTGGGCATTTAGGGTTGGTATAACAAAATCAGGGACTCTACCTTTAAGGGGATACTCCAGCAATTTTGTGCTGCACTTGTATAAAGTTGGTGGACTTGCGAAAGGCTGAGTGTGGTTGGTCCAAACATGTTCAAATTGAGAGACAATGCACTTCAAATGTCATACTTTGTCCCTCCTCAAAAAGCTAGACATATCGTCATATAGATCTAAGACCCACAGCAATGAAATGGGACCCTACCCAAACCCAAATAACATGAATAATATTTTCACTAACCATAAAGACCTCTACTCCATGACCCTGTTTGTAACACAAACTGTCTATTCAAAATTTCAAGTCTTAAGCTTGGCTGAGATACTCTCAAAGCTGAAGAAAACCTTCAACTTTGTAGTACTCTGAAAAGTAGTACTCTCCATGACTAGTAAACTGACCTTGATGTATAGGATTTTGGAGTGCCCCTTTAAATATTAACAAAGCAGTTAAGAGTAACCAAAAGCCTTTAAAAAGCAGGTAGTTTAGTTTCCAGGTGCTGTTAGCTGGTCTTCGTTGTCAGGTGAGGTCACTCCCTTATTGTTCTAGGAAAGCGTGAAGTCATAGCTCAGCTAACAGCAGTTCAGCGTTTTCCTTTCACCTGCAGTAATGTCTACAGTATGTGTTTACAGTGTTTTAAGTGGAACCCAAATCCAAATGAACGTGGTGGAAAACAGTGTGGAGTAACTCTCCCATTGACCCGTTGTTTTTCTTACATTTTTTACAGGGTTACTACCGAAGTAATGAGTTCATCATTACCCAGCATCCTCTGCCCCACACTACAAAAGACTTCTGGAGAATGATCTGGGACCACAATGCACAAATTATTGTTATGCTGCCTGCCAACCATGGACTAGTAGGAAATACACACACACACACACACACACACACACACACACATACTGGAGAGTGATAAATGCAACCTACCACTTTGGCAAGCATGTGTATGCCTGTGCGTTTTCTGCCTCCCTAAGCTTGTGTTTAAGGTATTATGAATCACACACACGCCTCCATGAGTGTAATGTGTAATGGTGGTTAGTCACCCCAACACAAACACCTGTGTGTGTCTCACAGTTCCTTGACTTTTGAGGCAGGAGTTTCACATACACTCATGTGCATCCCTCGAAGAACACCGACATGTTTATATGCACACACTATAGGCTGACATCTGCTCACTGATCCTGTGCCCTGTGGGTTCTGCAGGATTTCCATAGGACAGCAGGATTGTTACATTGTGTTGTGGGGATATTTAAAACCTGTGGAGTGGAGAAAAGTTGGCAGAACTGATCTCCTGCTATTCCACGGTGGTTTTATGTGCCACAGTCATTTAAGCATGAAACAATGATGAGTTTCAGAAAATGTGTGCATAGCCAAATTGCAGGATCACAACTGAGTGGATGCCGAAGGATATAGCACTTTAAAGAGGAACTGCACTGATTTTATAAACCAAAGTGTTTTCACAGGAGTTGAGAAGTAGGACTGTATTTCTTAAAAAGTTGGATAAAGCCTTTTGTGGCTCCAGAGGGAGCAGTGCTAAATCTGGGGACATATTCACAAAAGGTCTTATTTTACCACTAAGAGTCCTCCTAAATGGCGCTAAAGGTTCCTAGCTAATGCTACATCTATACTACTACGTTTTTATTTAAAACACAGTTCCTACTTTTGCAACTCATGTCCAGAATAAAACGGCGAATCTGTTTGAAAACGCTGCTGACCCCATTTTCATTGTAAAACTCCGGGGTAGCCTTTTAGTGAGGAAATGTGAAAACAGAGGACTTTAAAAATGATGATACAGACACTCACATTTGGCTTTCTTATAAGTCATGCATAGCTAAAACATAAATCTACATTGTATTTGTTTCTGGATTTTTATCAAAATATCTTGTACTGTGCAAAATAACACTTCACCCCTTGTGCTGTGCATGTTGCTCTATTTGCTTTGTGACAACTCCCAGTCTGTTTTCCGCCGCCACAGTCACTCTGGACTCCCACTGTCCTTCAGTAATACTTCCATCTCGTTGTCGGTCCATGCAAAAACATCTCTAGTGTGGTTCTTCGTCTGACTTTCTTCTATCGCAAAATCTTCTGCACCAGCGGAGGAGACAATATTCTTCCTGTTTATACTAGCACGTGCATGCCCAGTGTGCATGAATCATTTGATATGCAACTAAAACGGAGCTCGTTTTCGTTTTAAAACTAGTAGTGAAGATGTACCCTAAGAGTTTCCTCTCGAGACCTATTCACAAAGATGCTGAGAGCAAATTTTACCGGGGATTGAGATATCTCTTACAGTAAGATAAGAGAAGGGGTGGGGTTGACCCTTTTTCTACATCCGGTTTCATGAATTAAACATACTTAGTGTGTCCACGTGATTGGTTAACAGGTTACTGCAGGCAGACAGGGAGGCAAGCACGGCAAAAACTTAGGAATCCTTAAGTTAGGACTGACACACACCTTAGTTCCTCCTAACTCAGCCAATTAGGTGATATTTTTGCCTCAAGTGATGTTACTTGAGCCAGCATTGGTTAGAGATGAAGAGTGCAAGTTTGAAAAATAAAATGCACGGGGTGTGTGGAGTTAGAAAGAGACATTTTGACAAAACTTTCATTATTTGTAGCCCAGCAGTACAGCCTGTGCAATGAGGCTTTGCAAATTGCCAGTCATACTGTAGGTGCAACTTACTGGAACATTGCTTAGTTGGGTCTTCTTTACCAAGCCTGTAATTGAAAGCTTGGGTCACAGCTAAACTTTATATTATATTTTTCATTGCATCTTATAAATCATGAACACGGTATTTCCTCAATTGCAACATATGGGGAAATTCTGCAGGAATGGAAAAACATCCAATTTCTGCACATTTAGAGAATCATATGTGTTATGCACCAGAGACGTGGAGCAGCAAGAGGTCATTTCGCAACTGGCTGCAAGACAATTGTTACACAATCAAAGTGGACATTTCAGTACAAATCAGGGCTGGTCTGGAAATCTGACATACCGGGCAAATGCCCGGTAGGCCGACGCACCTTTGGGCCAGTGTAACGTAAATTATTTATTTATATAACTGCTTTTAAAAACGGACCAATGATCGGCCCATAAAGCACGAACAGCAGCCCATTTGGTAATTTTCTATACTGACATTGGGCTGGCCCAATCACATCTCTTATTAGACCCCACCCCCTCTGCTCTCTGTTTCTTGCGTTGCGGGCCAAAAGATAATCTTCAGACGGAGCCCTGCCAAATGCATCAGCTGCAGAACCCGCAGGCACAGGAACTTGAAAGAGTTAAGGAGAGCTGTGGTGGCCACTGCCAGGCAGAGGAGGAGGCCTGTGTTAGCAAAACAGAGGGACAAAGTGACAGGGCTGAGTGAAAGAGAGAGCCAGAGGAGAGTGGAGGTGAAGCGGTAAGCATGTAGCTCAACCTGTAGGGAGGGAGCAGGGCGGGAGGGTCATTTACACTGGGGACGCTGGGGACATGTCCCCACCACTTTTTGAAAGCATTTGTTAAAAATGTTCTGAAAAATAGCTTAAAAATGCTATGAGAAAGGTTTATTTGTACTTAAGAAAACCTGCAATGTAATGTCTGCCACCTGAATTTTGTGCTTCCCTTTATAAAAATATAGACATTTCTACCATAAATTGGTGCAGAAAATGGTAAAAAAGTTTAATGCTAAAAAAGTACAATATATTCTTGTTTTGCAGTTATGGACACCAATCTTGTGCAATGTCACGTCTCAGTGTATCATCACATCCCTAATCTGACCCCTGATTTTGGTGGGCCGCCTCGGCCAAAAATGCTAGGCCCGATTTTTTGTCCCAGTCCAGCCCTGGTACAAATATTACTTTCAATGAACCTTTTCAACCACCGGTAGATATTTTTAATAACAGAACATATACTACTGTAATACTGTATCCTGTGATACATTGTTAAATTAAGTGAATGAATAAACACAGTAGTGAAACAGTCTCTGTGCTCTTCTGAAGGCAGAGGATGAGTTTGTGTACTGGCCCAGTCGGGAAGAGGCCATGAACTGCGAGGCGTTCACTGTCACCCTCATCAGTGAAGACCGACTCTGTCTGTGCAATGAGGAGCAGATCAGCATCCACGACTTCATCCTGGAGGCTACACAGGTTAGTCGGTGTGTGTGTGTGTGTGTGTGTTGGTGTGTGTAAGACACAGAGAGAATGAGAGCTATAGAACATTGTCAAATTTATTGATCTGAAGACAGCATGAGAAAACACTCATGTAGTAGAGTAGAGTAAAATAATAGATGGGCATCATATACACAGTATTTACAATGTCATGTGCTTCACTTTGTTGTACTATTAAGGTTCTACACATACAGCTTTAAACAGGTTCCACCTGGATTTCTTATGTCTAAGTCTGAAGAACAGGAAGAATAGCAAATGTAACCTCCGCTTTGTTTACTGACCAATAACACAGTGACAAGATGGTTGGGATAGCGGATTGGGGTGGCCATGGGACAGTGGATAAGACACATGCCTTTAGTATGAGAGACCCGGGTTCGATTCCCGCTGCGACACATCCACCATTGTGTCCCTCAGCAAGACACTTAACCTCTAGTTGCTCCAGAAGTGTGCGACCTCTGACAAATATAGCAACTTTAAGTCGCTTTGGCAGCTAAATGATTAAAATGTAGATGTAATGTAATGACAACACAGAGCAAAAAAATTTTTTACAAAAATGTGCCTGCAACTGAGAAGCAAGCGTGCAGGGAGAGATTTCAAAATGTTTCTAAATAAAACGTTTTGAGAGCATCTGAGAACAGAGTTCTGAGAGTGACCAATGTTCTGAGCCTCCAGAGGAACTGGGTCTGTAGATTTGAACAAGAAACACGACTTTCGCTGCCCACTATCTAAAAAACTGCTTGCTCTCAGGTTTTGCGTCCCTCGAGTGAAAATTTCACTTTCGCGCAACACAAACTCCTTGACCTGAATGTAAAACCTTCTAAGTAACATCCATCAGATTTTACTGTGTAACAGAATTATGCCCAGACCGACGCAAATGTGTCTTTATTAAGTTTACATATTTAATATCCTGCCCTTTTAGATCATGTAAACAATCCTCAGTATATTATATTTATCTATATTTGTCTTGTCGAACTTTTTAGTCCATTAACAAGTTAAAAGTTTAAAGTTTAAATTAATACTGTAGTAATTACTGGACTTTAGAAGACTATCTCAATCTCATTGTTTTGGTCTCTCTCTCTCTCTCTCTTGCTGTCTTTCTGTCTGTTTACCAGGATGATTATGTATTAGAAGTTCGTCACTTTCAGTGCCCCAAATGGCCGAACCCTGACGCACCTATAAGTAGCACGTTCGAGCTCATCAGCATCATTAAAGAGGAGGCGGCCACCAGGGATGGACCAACCATCGTCCATGATGAGTCAGTCGGACATTTTTTTTATTGTTATATTCTGTCATCACATCAATAGATGTAGTGGTAACACTTTCTGTGGCTCTTTTATGCATACTGAAAAATTGTCTTTGGGGGGAGTCATGGAATATAATTGAATATAATTTGAAATGTAATGTTCTGTTACATCTCAAGTCAATTTTATTTCAATCGCCCCAATATCACAAATAACAAATTTGTGTCATGGGGCGTTACAATCTGTACAGAATATGGCACCCTCCTTCCTTAGACCCCTCGATTCGAATGAGGAAATACTCCACACAAAAGAAACTTTTAACAAGGGAAAAAATAGAGGACCTTCAGGGAGAGGAGGGCAAACACACAATAAATGTAATTAATTAAATGACAGTATTGCAAGATTAAGAACAGATAGGAACATAATATAAAGAATGGATCTGGGAGGACGTCGAGCAACTTTAGGTGTCGTCAAACAGAGTGGATCTGAGCCTTACCACTCCACAACATGGAACTGGAAAGAGGAAAGACTACACAAACACACAAGATGCAAAACTCTCAGCACACCATGGTCCCAGCACAGAGAAGCTTGAGTGAAAAGAGAGGACTAGGATCAGAAACTAGGGAGAGATAGAAGATGGGCACACAGCTGCGCTTGTGGGACACAAACAGGGGGTTATAGAGATGAAATGGTTTTCAGAAAGTAAACATTATTCTCATTAGCCCAGACAAACATGGACTAGTACAATGCTTTATAAATTTATTGAGTCTGAGACCGACCAGCCCACCGGAAGGATAATGGGAACAGGTACAAGGTAAACGAGCAGCTAACTGTAGGTTAAGGCGAAAAGATGAGTTTTAAGAAGCTTGCTGACTCCTTTTTAACTCTCTTTTTAACTGTAATTTGTATCATCTTACAGTTTGATCTGACATTGATAGGGAGCCAATAAACAGGGGCGGATCCAGATTATTTTCAAGTGGGGGGCACAGGGGGGAATAACAGTTAAATTGGGGGTGTACCCACAAATGACAACAAAAATCAAGGCCGCCACCGACCTCTCTCTTCAACATTTTTACTAACCAGGGCGGAGCTGTTGTCCTCAGGTGGATTCACTTGCTAATTAATCTCAGCTGTGACGTTCCTGATCTGTGAGGGTAATCGCTCCCTGGCTGAGCTGCTGTCAAGGACATCCCAAATGCTAACGGATATTTAACTGAATCAGATTTTGATATATATAATCAAAAAGACCATTACTTTCAGTTCAATTCTATTTTATTTACGTAGTGCCAATTCATAACAAAAGCTATCTCATTGCACTTTTCATATAGATTAGATTTAGACTGTACTCTTTGTAATATTAGAGTTGGTTTCTCTGTCGCTGAGTGGGGAGAACTTGTTAGAAACACGAACAGGTTGGTGGTGAACCGTGGCCTTATGCTTAGGGCTATTCCTCTTTCAGACAGTCACCCAGCTGTCCGAAAGACACATCATCTTTTTATCTCTGAATTCTCAGATCTGCTCTCTCTGCTTTTAATTATGACCGGGTCTGTATTCTTGGTTTATTTATTATTTAATATTCATACTCTTTGTTGTTGTAGTTATGCACTTGCATGAGAATTTCTCAACCTCTCTTGGCCGTCACCCGCCCTCGCATCATTAATTCAACAGCTAGTAAATCTTCAAATGCATTTTTGGCCCTTCTCAGCTGAACTGCCTCTCATCTCTGACAATGGCCTCCTGGTGAACTTTAACAACCTCTGTCTGACAACATTGAACTCACTGGTCCCAGTCAGAACAAGAACCATATAAAGATCCTAAGTCTCACTGTAGTTCAACAACCACACTTGCTGCCTAAAGAGAGAGGTACTCAAAGCAGCAAACTTACAAACTTTACTATGATTACATTAAGACATTAATGAAATAATAAAATGCTGCAGTTAATGATGCACAAGCAACTTACTGTTCCACCTTGATTGCTCAGAATGCCCAAAACCCAAACATGTTGTTTAAAACACTAGACCGGAGTGTTAGTGCTCTCCCTAACACTAACTTTCTTGCATCGCCCTACCTCTGCAAGCAGTTTAAAATATTTAGTCTGATCACAGGCAGCTGGCCCCACAACCTATCTGTCCCAGAGCCTTTTGCGCAAAGATCACGTGATGTTGTATCCTTCAGTTCCTTCATATCAATGTCTGTTTCCGCATTGACTTGCAATTAACGACATGTTGACGAACCAGTGGAGGGGAAACTTACTAGAGAGAGTTTTTCTGATATCATTGTGGAGATGCATGCTAACCCCAGAGCCTGACTGTGTGCGTTTGTCAGGTTAGGAGCAGTGTCAGCCGGCATGCTGTGTGCCCTCACCACACTGTCTCAGCAGCTGGAGAGCGAGGGCGCCGTTGATGTCTATCAAGTCGCCAAGATGATCAACCTCATGAGGCCAGGAGTCTTCACAGACATTGTGAGTCTGACAACTGCAACTAAAATGATACCCAGCCGTCCCTGAGATATTCTGTTTTCATTAACAAGCCCTAGCTATAGGGTCATGCTTATTGTTCAAAAGGAGTGGCCAGTTGCGGTCAGAAGTTTACATACACTGATCACAGACATGAATGTCATGGCGATATTGTGCTTTCAATAATGTCTTTGGACTGTTGTTTTTTCTGGGGCCGGATGATTGTACAACATACAAATTTAATAGAAAAAAAACATAGATTTGGTTCACAAGTTTTAATTAATTGGTGATTTTCTTTAATCAACACGGCTTAGAATGTCCCTTAGCAAGTTGTGTTGGTTTCCTGGCCCTGACTCAACCTTAAAGCACGGTCCACAAATTTCTGATTGGTTGAGGTCTTGACTTTAGGAAGGCCATTCCAAAAGCTTAATGATAGCTTGTTTTATCCATTCCACAAGCAGCTTTAATGTGTGTTTGGGGGTTATTGTCCTGTCGCAACAGCCAATTGTGTCCAAGTTTCTTGCTTGGACACAATTGGCTGGCTGATGGGTTGAGATCATGCTAAATAATTCTAAGGTAGTCCTCCTCCTTCATTATTCCATCCACTTTGTGCAATGTACCAGTTCCACTGACAGCAAAACAGCTCCAGAGCATAATGCTACCACCACCACGATTAACAGTTGGTACATGTTCTTGGGGTTGAACGCCTTACCATTGTGGCCAAACAACTTAATCTTTGTCTTATCTGGCTGTAAAAGAAGGCTTTTCCTTTATCCATGGGCTCAGCTGCAAACTTTAGATGGATTGAAGCTGTTGATTTTGGAGCAGTAGCTTCTTTCTTGGATGGCAGCCGCTTCAAGTTCATGGCAGGCCTGCGCCTTGGTGGTTCCTGGGTTTTTCCTCACATCCAAACCAATTTCCTCTCAGCTGAGGGTGACAATTTGGGTTTTCTTCCAGACCTTGTCAAAGTGGCTACACCTCCCTATAACTTGTAGTTACGTCCAATTGTTGGAACCGATGACCTTGGAATCTGCAGTTGTTTAGAAATGACACCTATTGAGAAACATTGTGAGCCACTTGTCAGGTGTGGAGAAGAACGTTTTCGGAGACTGACAAAGTTTTACACTGCAAAGTTTAATGAGACTTGGCCAAGGAGAAACAGTGTCAGCATCCAACGTGTAAACACAAGCAGTGCCAACACCAAATCTGAAGGATAACATCTTTTTGTCCCTTTTGTTCCCGTCTTCCCCCTCGTGCCTGTAGGTTTCTCTATTAGGTCACCTTTCACCTAGAACAACTAATCTATCTGATGTTTAGATTCCTATGCTTCGCCACATTGGAATCTCTCACTATCCCTTAGTTGTACTCTAATCTGTGGAGCCAGTGTGTTCTTGTAAACATTCTTGTTGGACTTAACCTTGTAAGATTCTCAGAGAACACTGATATCTGCTAGCCTGACGTCTGAGCTACTGTCTCTAACTAATCAGTCTGTTGTTGTCATCTTGACCAGGACAAGAACATGTGAGAATTACCTGCAGTCATAAATGTCGGATAAACACTAAGGGGTCAGCTAAAATACTCTAAGCTATACCTGTCTTACCTTTCCCTGTTACACAACTAAGACACCTAAGATATATTCTTAACAACACCAAGAGACAATCAAGACTTTTGTAAATCTACCATCTTGTTTTTGAAATCTTCACTGAGCTCCTTGGACGTTCCCATTGTTCTGGGTATCTGTCAATCCAATGAGTGCTGTCAAACAAACAATTTTTATGTTTTCACAGAGAAGCTACCAGCTGTAGTCAATCATGATCACTAACAGGAAGTTAAGAGGCCTTGGGCTTGGCAAATTATAGCACATTTTGAAACTTTCAGCACCACTGAATTAATAATGTGTTTTTATGTATATGTTTACCCTGTATGTATAATTTTGGCCCTGTCTTGATTACAGAAAACTTCAAAAATGTTAAAACTAAAAATTTAGTAAACTTGACAAGGATTTAGCAACATCTGTCAAGTACATGTTATATGAAAAAAAATATTACATGATAAGCTGTGCAGTTAGCAAAAATAATGCATGGTGAAAGGCTTGTGTCTGTTATTTTTCAAAAAAGCATGGTGGTCATACAGTATTTAGTTCTGACCTGTTGTCCTTTCTGTCTTTGCTTTCGCTGTCTGTCGCTGATGGGTCCACAGGACCAGTACCAGTACCTATACAAAGCACTGCTCAGCCTCGTCAACACCAAGGAGAGCGGCTCAGGTCTTCTGGCCAGAGACATTAACGGGACAATGGCGTCCATGTCTGATCAGTCCGAACAGGCAGAGAGCATGGAGTCACTGGTCTGAGAGAGGACCAGGGGCCGCCGGCTGAGCTGAGGGCATCCCATGGGTCCAAACACCATGCGAGGTCCCAGAGCCCACAAAGGAGGCACTTAACTTTGTAAAATGTCAAGAAACTATTGTGGACAAGACTTTTTGAGGCCTTTTTGCCAGACTCTTGGTTAAAATGAATACCCTAATTACTTTTTTACAATGATAAAAAGTTTTTGATATTTATTTTTTTCGCCATTTTATGTCTTAATGTTCTCCTACTGAAGGGTTTGCACCTGTGTTGAGTTTCACAACAGCGTCAGTAGGCAACGAGAAACACTTTTCTGTCTTTTCTTGTTTGCACTATATAACGTCAATGTTACTGCCTATACTAAAGCTGACTCACTTGGCTTTTCTCCACTCAAGCTCTGATTTATGTTGACATTCCATGGCTTTGGCCTTTATTAAACCAACTGCTTCTGTGAAGAACATTGTTCTACCAGTTGATTTAAGACAGTGGACAGAGAAAGACATGAACTCTCTGCCTCAGTGACAAAATGCTTTTTGACTTTAGCTCAGCGTGGCCTCCTCCACCCTGCTCATTTCTAGTACTCATATTACCACTCATTAATCACAAGAACCAAGATCTTGGAACCTTGTTTTCTAAAATGAATGTCCTTTTCACCTTTTTTTGCCAAATTTTCTTGTCACTCTCCCTCTTTTAAGTGAATCACAACCATGTTAGAATACCTGAGGTGGTGTAACAACTGCTACTGTGAAATGTTAATATTATTTCTTTGTATAATTCATATTATGCTTTTTAATATATGGAAATACTGTATGTATACATATATAAATATATCCTTATTATAACTTTGTGATTTTTGTACATGTCCTTTGTGGCCTCCAGTCTCAGGCCGGTTGATTTCCGCCGCGTCTGACAGTTTACCACTCCAGGACTTACAGCTGATTCCCAGCTATCTGGAAGTGACTCCCTCAGTCCTCTATGTTCTTGTATGCTGCTATGTCATCTAAACTCACATACATACAATTACAGATACCACCAGGAGTGATTTCACATTTGAAACATTTAGTGAGCTACCACAGATGATGCAGTGTTTCCCACAGGATTTTGTGAGACTATGGTGGGTGGACATCGATCCTCTAGGGGGTTCTGGGGGCATGCCCCCCGGAAGAAAGATTTGTACATTTTAAGATTGTGTATTAATTTGATGCACTTTAAAAGAAAAATAAAGAGGCTAGATCTATGAAGAACTTTGCACTCTTGTTAACAATTTTGTACCCTAGTAAACAAGTTGATCATAAACAAACTGCATAGATATATTTGTTGATGAAACAGCAAAAAAGTAATCTAATTTATTTAATGTTTTTCCAGCAACAATAAATCAAAGAATCAAAGTAATTTCCATTTTATTTTATATTAAATTGACACATGTAATATGTTTTATACTTCCTGTGAATATAATCCAATTAATCTTATTTATATACTGTATATGTTGTGTTAACACCTTATTTTGAAAACCGGACTTAGTCACATGTGTATCCTCGTGCTACATTCACAAAGTCCGACGCAATTTGATAAATTATATTGTATGTTGTGCTCGTATCGTACAATTAAGACTTAATAGCCTCTCTTCAGGTAAGACTCTCACACTCTTAACACTTGTTCCCAAGTGAGAAAAGTTGTTAACCCTGCCTTTCAGCTTGCTCTGCTCCTTTTAACTGCATTTACCATAAAGGCTCTAATACGTGTGCACTCCAAATTTAGCGGCTAGCACGATCGTGTTCTCAGACAAAAGACAGCAGAAACACAACGCTGTTGAAACCCTTAGTTAACGTAACCGTACTTGCCTCAAAAGAAAAGTGGTTGTCTCGAGTTGGATGCAGCAGAGGGGAGCAGCCGTGCAAAACACAGTTCATTTTGAAACTATGGTGGAACAAACTATACTGTGGTGGGCCGCCATAGTCTCGTTAATTAATGGGAAACACTGGATGATGACAGCATGACATTCCACATCTTTTTGAAAATGATGTAAAAAAAAAAAAAAAAGAAACAAAAAAAACCCGATCATATATTCATTCTGACAGACCAGCACAGATTGAGAACACAGAGGCCTGTATGTGGAGCCCTCATTAACTCACATGCACCTGTGTGTGTCATTACAGGGTTGAATCAGTATGATCTGCAGGGGACTCAAAAACAAGCTCTATGCAACAAGTAGGTTAGGTTTTAGAAATCTGAAACAGGGTTTAAAACAGGCTTTGGGTTCTCAGTGTTAGTTTAGTCCACACCTGACTAGTCTCACCACAGTGGGGTTTTTTTTCTGTTTTAATCTATTAATTCGCTAATGTCATCTGAACAGAGTAAAACCTGAAACTGCTTTATAGAATCTTTAGGTTCTTAAGATGGTATATATTACATATTTGATAACAAAGTGGTGTAAGAATGGAGAATCAGACTAGAAATATTTCCCCATAATAAATCTCTTTATTCGTAGTGTCTGTGGCACTCAGCCCCAAGCCCACTGGTTTCTACTGACTTTAAAAAGACTTAGCTCAGTAATTTCCGGAAATATCTGGACACTGTAGTTTTTAGCAAACGTTACTCAAACAGGAGAAAATGCACTTGGGGACGATATTAAGAGGCTGTTACACCTGGCATTAACATGTCTCGAATGACAACTTGTGATTGGATGTTATTTCCCCGCTCTATATGTAAATAAACTCTTACATCATTTCCGTTTGCAAACACCAAATGCGTTGTTGTTTTTAACCTGAATTTGAGGAATATACTGTTTATCAGACCACACTGGTAAAACAATAAATGCCAGAGTGGAGTGTTTCTGGGGGCCAGCCTCACTGATTGCTGTTCAAAAGCACAACTTCATTGACTGATTTTGGTGAAACTGGATCATTTTTTATGGAGAATATATTCTCTGGTATTCCCTCAGATGTCCTCTGGAGTTTTCTGATGGAACGATAGCTTTACTTGTTGCAAAAATTAAGTGCTAATTGCTGCTAGCTGCTGTTAGCCAGTCAGCCAAGCAGCTTGTGGCCCTTTTAGCTTCAAAGCTTCAATAAAGATTGTATTAGCTTTATTAAGTTAAACCTCCTCCTCCTGGCGGTCCACAGCTCCTGTGCAAGCGGTGTAAACACTCCCCCGGTGCTCTGAGGTCGTAGGCTGGAAAGAGTTAGCTAGAGTTAATTGTGCCGCTAATTCCACGGCTTAACAGCTACAGTTAGCTGTGCAGCTAGCGGCAACAAGTAAACCTATCTCTCGATCAGAAAACTCACAAAGAGATGAGGCAGAGCAGCTGCAGGACATCAGCCAGTGTGTTTCATGTGTTTGTGCGTGCTCCATCCACTTGAAACAATTTTGCCCTTTGTTATTGTAGCTTCATTTTTTTCACCAGATCTTCGACAAATCTGCTCTGATTGGCTAGGACCCGTTGCCTTTGTTTGTTAGGTTGGGTGGGGTTACGGTTAGCCAATCAAAGGCAGAGTAGGGGGAAGTAGTACAACTTCACGCAAAACTGGTATCCATCTAATCTAAAATCTCGCTATTTTGCACTTAACTTCATATCACACAGAGGACGTCAGTTGAGTAGGCGGTCCTTAATTGTGGCCCGGGACACATTCACGTACACACTGCTAAAAGAGTGTGGCCGTATGTGGTCACCTTTAAAAATGGTCTTAGCGATCAGACCTCAATGCGTCCTCAATACATCTTGGGTGCATTCACACCTGTACTTGGAGCTGTAAGTAGTAGTAAGTGTAAAAAAGGCTTAAGTTGACAATAAAACAGCAGCGGTCTCCAAGTTACACATTACTCTTTGACGATGTAGCCTGGCAAACTTTCACTCTTGTCGTTGAACCAGCCGTAAACACAGAAACAGACACTTATGCTGTTTTACCATACACAGGTTTATCACCAGTTTGTAGACAAAACCTTCTACCATGTCATAAAATCCAGGTCTTTTACCAGGTGTGATTTAGCTGCCATAGTACATGGAGAGGCATATTTTTGATGTGTTACAAATTAGAAAAGAAGTGCTCTCTTTAACACTTTATGTGGATTATGTATTATTAAAGTAAATGACGAGCAAAAACTGCATTTTGGAGAAAACCATCCGTGCTCGCTGACAGTGGTGTGATCACTCACTCCAATCTCCAAAGGCCTTGTGTACATAGCTTCTGTTCCTCACTCCCTTATCTCCAGAGATGCATTTTCAGTGGTTTTGTGGCTTACAAGCAGAGTAGAGTCTGAAATGTTTCCTGTTTTCGCTGCAGCAATCCCTTATACACACACATTTCTAATTTTGCAGCTCGTTTTGATGGTATTCTGTACCTCTGTGATTGATGGCATGAAATGAACACCTGTGGTTTTGCATTTTGAATGAATATGTGACAGCAGGGACAAATGTATTTTGATTTTTTAAAAACTTTTACCAAAGACTTGAATCCTTCCTTCACAGAAAAAAATGTTAGGCAAGCTTTTCTCTCTCTTTTGCCAATTTTTCTCCCCCCAACCCCCCATCACACTTTATCTGTGTGCCTTACTGGGTAACACTAGAAAGTGGCACAACTACATTTATTTGCGCATTATCGCAATAAGTTAAATTAGAGCTAGGCGGTCTACATAGCTTGCCTTACTAGTTGGCTTGCTACTAGTTGCTGATAGGACAGTAAGTTATATTCAGAAATATATCCACTATCTGTATCATGACTGACTGCAGACCATACTGCATTTCCAATCACTGAAAGGTTAGCAATGTCGAGTATGCATGTGCTTAACAGCTTAGAATTGCACATCGAATTTATTGAGTGAAATTAACTGATTTCAGAAATTTTGCTGTGTGACAGGGCCTTTAAGATGGTCACTACCATTTTTCCTGTCCCCATTCCAAGTGATTTTGATCATTGTGATTTTTCAGAATGTACAGTGATCGGTGTTGCCTTTGAAATGCACACGCAGCTGTAGGCTCAATAAGACATGTACATATATTTGTTGCTAGTGTAATCCAGCCATTTTCTGGAGACTGTGCATGTATCGACTGTGTCACAGGAAATATTTCATCACATTTGAAATTCCATCATTACAAATTTTCAGTCTTTCTCTTTTGTCCTAAGATGATTTTGAAACCCAAATTGAATTCTTTCACCATTTCTTGACTGAACGTACAACAAATCTCCCGCAAGATTTGAAATCTGACACAGGTGTTTGGTCTATAATTATAAATATTTTCAATCTGCTTTCCCTTATTTGAACTCATTCATGGCATCGCTGTTTGTGGTGGATCCTGTGGAAGCCAGGTGTCATGCGTCCAGCTAATAGTCATCATCACATTCCAGTTTCCAGCGTCACACCCTCCATTAACAATCAGGCAGTGATTATGATTTTATAACGTTATTCCCACTTTTTTTATTTTTTGGCTTCTGGTTTTTGTCTGGAGGCCATGATTCTGTTGTCAGACATGAACAGACAAGAATAGCTCTCTTGCAAGTCACTAGATATTTTCGTCTCCATTGACCCATTCTGGAACGGTGGGTGTTCCTTCCTCTTTTGTAACATGAAATAGGACATAAAGACAGATTTATTTTTGTTTTGTTGGAAGGTATATTAAAGCATTATACTACAGTGTTGTTTAATATGTAAATGGTATTGATATACATAAAATAAAAATGAATTTTGATGTAATTTTCCGAAATCATTTGTATGATGATATTTGTGCTTTTCTGTGTTTTGTAGTTTCTTTTCTACAGGCTCTGTTACTGTTGTTGAAAGTCCAGTATTTAGTGGGTTTTAGATCAGGTTGCATGCACCAACTCCCAAAAGAAATATCTTACTCTCTTTAGTACACATAATGTATCCACTTTGTTACCAGCTACTTGTTTCTAATTTCACTGAAATGTGTGAGCCTCCATTACTGATCAAACAAAGACATTAATACTTTAGTATTGGGAATGCACATTAGGAATCTACTCTTATGTTTGCTAAAAGGGAAATTTTGGATGTGGAAGATAAACGCAAAAATACTTCTCACAAATATATAAATAAAAGCTATTTATCAAATTTAGTTTTACTTAAAGCTGGGATAGGAAAAGCTGGAGAATCTAGCAAGAGACACCTACTGTAGATATAGAAAGTATCCAACTGGAAAAAATCGTACCTCCTCCTTTCAGAGCTCCCTCTACAGCCACTGCCCCAAAAACATTTTCATGTGTAGTGAGTGAAGGCAGAGTACGCGAAGGTAAGCAGGTAGGTAGGCCAACCAATCATTTCATTCGGCCTGATTCGTCCCTGAATGTGCTTTTTACAGCCCCTTGACAGCCAACAAACAGGATTTGTTTCTTTTGTGTCAGGGCATTTGATTTATTGATTGCTGTTGGGATGTAAAGTTATTTTCAACTGAAATAAATTGCCCACCCTAGCTTTAAAATGCTCTTAAATTTAAGAGAGTAGCTCACGTTTAGCCAACAGGTTAGGGCCTAAACACAAGACACGGGAAACTGGCAGATACTGTTTGTGAGATTAAACAAAGGTGTACACACTTGTTGTTTGTCCTTTTTGTGCTTCTACTACCTTCTTCACAGCTCTCTGTGACCCGGGCTGAGTTCAGTACCAACAAAACGTAGCAAAACGTTTATTTCAACAGAAACGGTGGCGCCTTGAACCAGAGATGGGGACTTGAGTTTGTGACTCGTCCTCAAAAGACTTTAGACTTGACTCAGACTCGAGGTGTGGGACTCCTGAACAATGTTAATTTTTTAGGAAACATCTGATAAGCTTGCTGTTATTCCCCTCCCTCCGTTACCTATACTGCCTACGTAATACGTAGCATCAAGTAAGAGAGGACAACAAACACCGGCAGCTGCTCCGCCATTCATCATAAACTTTGGTTTTAAAACTTCATACAATAAGACCCAAACAAATAAGCGCTGCATGCATGTTTAGCTCAGCATTGGCCGTCTAACTTTAGCTTGCTTCTTGCTTTAGCTACGACCTACGGGAGGTTAACTCCAACTGTGTTATGAAAAAATTAATGAGCGTTTGTTTGCTTGCCAAACTTGTGGTTGTACGATAAAATAATCATTTACATCCCGCTGGCTGCAATCACGTTAATTATTAATGTCGATTGCAAACAGGTTACAGGTTTATTGTTGATAATGCAACGTTACAGTTTTATTTAGTTAACGTTACACTGGTCAAAAAAGCAGGAAAATATACTGAGACCCCCCCACACCCCGATAAAACTGGCGGCGGCTCTATTATAGCATATGGATGGTAAAGCGGCACCCATGACAATAACTTATTTGGTGGATGTGTTGCGGTGGGAATCAAAGACAACTTTCTAATCCACTGCGCCTTCGCCACCTCTCTATAATAATATTATTTAGTATTCATTTTTTACCAAGCTTCAACAGCTAAATGTGCAACATGCAGAATGAAATAATTGACTGTATAACTAATATAACTAACTTTCAAATTAGTTTAGTAGAAGTTAATAGATCATTTTTAATGAATAAGAGACAGCAGCAAAGGTTGTTGCCTGTTTGCCTGGTGGCCTAACTGTTAAAGAAACAGTTATATTATTCAGGAAACTCTGATCAAACAGCCAGATCAGTCTCTGTCTATTGATAAACTGTAGGAAAATGTTTGGGATTTATACTCGGGCAGCGGGCGGGCGTGTGCGTGAGACGAGAACGACCGCGACAGTTTCACGGGATCGGGTCAGTTACACAGAAGCCGTTGCCATGGTTACCACAGGGAGCGCTTGTTTGCCTGTCTGTTGATGAGGAGCGCAGAGCGACCCCGCGGATCAAAGCCGTCTGAAAAGGCCTTTTATAAACCCCGTCACAACCATTCACAAGAAATTATTTTATAACTTGCCAAAACCTTTAACATAAGGACGTAAAGACTTAAGTAACCACTCATACAGCAAAGTGTATATAGGCTATATGAGTGATCAATCGACAACAAAGTCAAAGTAAACATTAGACATCATACCCAATTTATCCAATGCTTATTGTCAACTCAGTGTTGGGCAGGTTACTCAGAAATAATATAGCTATTACCTAGTTACTTAGCATATAGGCTACTCCTTAAAAAAGTAATATTAGCTACTCTAGCCTATTTATTACTGGGTGATATAACGCCACTCTCTCTCACGATGAGTCCAAGCATCACTGGCAGTAGCGGTCAGAGTTTAACGTTGCTGTGTTGCTTTAGCTGATGCTTCAATTAGCCTAAGTCACTGTAGAATTGTTCGCGGTTAAAAGCTTTTTGCTGGTCGCACAAAGTTTACAACAGACGACAAGTTTCTTTGTATCTTAGACCGTGACACAATAATGTCAACAACGTTACTTCCAGCTGTTGAAAATCCCTCTCCTCCCTGTTCTCCTGTCTTCTTTTTGGCTAATAGCTGATACGGTCCGGTCCCGCTGAGCCGCAGCGCGGTCGCTCATTCACGTCAGGGATGGAGCGTTCAGTAGGGCAGCCTTAATGTGACTGTAATAACATTACTGTTTTGGAAATCCGTCACACTACACACTTTACTGGGAAAATTAATATTACAGTATTACTGCCCAACACGTTACGTTCCACTGATGCGCGAGAGCGACTGTGGTACACACTGCGCAGGTGCAAACAAACATCCTTGTTGATACTTGGAAAGGGAGAAAACTTTACACACGTCAGCCTGTAGATGTCCTCAAATCCTTTCCATTTCACTCGGCCAGCTCCTGTAAGTGAAAAACAGGTTACAGTTACAGAATCCCTTATAGCTATGTTTTATAAGCAGCCTGGATTGAACGCAGCAGGTGATACAACATCCATTAAAACCACAAAAGACTTGAGGCTTGATTGGACTCTAGCTCAGAGACTTGAGTCCCGCACCTCGAGCTGTTTTTGGACTGAAAACAGCGAAAACAACAAAAGTAAGTCAGCGGTTGTAACTGTAAATGTATATTGCTGCGTTTGTTGTTATTATTAGTCGCCTAATAACCCTGTGAGTTTTGTGAGTTGAGTGAACACACAGCTGAACAGAACTGGAGCAGAGCTTTCTTTAGAGTGGTCGGACTGCGGTTACTTTTTTAACACGCACAAACACATACTTTTACTGTTTTCGTTTGCTTATTTAATGAAATGTTATTTGTAGCTTTGGAAATATTGTTTTACATTCATGCCAATAAAAATGTTAAATGTTAAAAAGAATGTTAAAGATAAAACCAAATTTGACTCCATACATCTACCGGAAAAAGTTTGACTTTAGAAAGCAGATTCAAAAAGTTCTACGTTGAATAATGAAACACCAGGAAAATCCATTTTCATCATCAACTGCTTTCTGAAATAGAACCAACAGGGAGCAGTGGATACCTGCTGTCTTGATTACCATGGTTACTCAACGCCTCGGTAAGCTGTTAAGTTTTCGAAAATAAGCATTGAAACTTCCGAACAAAAGTTTCAAAATATTTTGAAAGTTAAAGTTTGGAATTTTAATACAGAGTGATAACCATATTCTCATAGGCGTTTTTATTTTATACGTTATATTAGTATAACTTTTTTTTAAAATAAACTAAAGGTCTAACGTCTGTGAAAATTCTCACTCATCCAGGTCCTAGTTATCCAAAGAAGGTTAAAGTCAAGGGCAACTGGACTTGGTTGAAGATACTAGAGGGACGAAACGTCTTCTAAGATCTAACGCGATTTTCTCCTCTGATGGCAAGATTGCTATTACACTCCCTAAACAAATAGCGCTTTTATTTTGAAGTGGAAATCTTTTCCGTTCCGGTTGCGTCACAGTGGTTAGCTTGGACAGTTCGGGGGATCACAGGAAGGGCTTCATGCGTCCAGCTATGTCTGCTTCTGTACCTGAAGAAATTAAATTAATTGAGAGGCACGAGGAAATGTGAGTTTACCATCATCAATACTAACTACTATTGGTCCATTTGATTTGATCAACTGTGATTCTTCTATAAAGAATAACGCTAACCTGCGACTGTCCTGTCTGTCTGCACAGTTAGTACATGCAGACTTTAAGTGAGTCTACGCGTGTATTTGCTGTTTGTTATTGATTTTAACAACATGAAAAGCCTGCGTGAAAAACACTCGTGGCGGGAAACGTTATTCCAGCACTGAAGTTAAACGGAAAAATAATAACGCAATTAAGACCTGATTCATTTTCTGTTGATCAACACATTGTTTAATCCACTAACTTTAACATAATAGTTTCAGCTCAGTCAGTCAGTAGAAACAGTGACACGTCATATTGTTTTGAAATTTAAAAAAACAACAACAATACTGTCAATCTAAACAAGGACGTAACTTTGCTTACGAGCAAAACAGCCACCAGTCAGTGTGAACTGGACTAATGTTCATATTAGTAGTGAAATATGGTGGCAAGCTTTCTACTCCTGACACTTGTGTGTGACATCAGTTTAGACCAGAGAGCAGAGCTTCTGGAGCAGATGGTGAATCGCGGGAAGCAGCTGAAGATCCAGAGGAAGCAGCAGGTGAAGGAAAGTGAGGCCGCTCGCCACAGGAACGCCACACTGCTGCAGGTAGGAAGGCTTTGATTTTACATTCTGCTGAAGAGCACATTACTGATTGAATGTGGTCCACCCACACAGCTGATTATAGGACTGTGTGGGCATGTCCTCTCCTGTTTCTTTTCTGCAACTAGTGCTTAGACAGATTCATTCAGTAGTAAGTAACAGCAGTTTTGATAATCAGTGAATTGTCTTTGAAGTGATCATAGCCATGTGAAGAATTGCAGCTTTCTCTGGTTTTCAGACATGTCAAGACATTTAAAGTTGTTTTTAATTTACTGTTGTTTGTTTTTTTTTTGACATTGTAATTGACTAAACAGCTAATCAAAAACTAATCAGTGGATTCATCTAAAATTAAATCATCAAAGGTGGCCGCTGTTGTACATCTTGTTGCAGTGTGCACACAGAACATTCCGCAGAATGTTAAACATTTTTTACATGTCTGTCTTGGGTGAGCGTAAACAGCGGCAACAAGATGATAAAATGGTTTTCATCATAAAAAAAGGCTGACATTTGGGAAACAGTGTCTATGTTGACAGTTTGAGCACCAAGCGTCTCATCTGGCCGGACAACTGGGAACATGGTCAGCTTGCCGAGTGCTTGATCAGGGATGGTGATGGGGCAGGTCTCTTTGACCAGGTGGGCACAACAGTCTCTGATTTCCATTGCTTGGCCAACACGAGTCCCATTTTGTCCAGACTGGACCTTTGGGAGCAGCCTTTAGTCAAAACTGGGCCAACATGGCTTCTTTGCCGGTTCTCTTTCCTCTCTCTACTGAGCAATCACTGCACCCGCCGTGGTACCTGGTGTGGTTGATTTAGCTGGTGAATCATCTAAAGGTCTGCTGCTCTTTAATCCTAAAACTCTGTCCTCCATTTCAGATGAATTTCTGTCATAGGTGATACGTGTTTCGGCAAAACAGCTGGAAAAAACAGATGAAAAACACAAGTGTAGCGCTGTTTGAAGGAGCTACTGGCTGCTGCATCTATACTCAGCAAAACAATCATCAACTAAGAAATAAACTGAACAAAGTTTCACAGACATGGGATTAACAGAAATGGAACAATGTGTCCCTGAACAAAGAAGGGGTCGAAATCAAAAGTAACTATCAGCATCTGGGGGGGGCCCTGTGGTCCTGTGCAGGTGTTGTCACATGTGGTCTGACACTGCGAGGACGATCAGCTGTCCTTCCTGTCTCCCTGTAGAGCTTTCTTAGGCATCTCACAGCACAGACATTGCAATTTATTGCCCTGGAAACATCGGCAGTCCTAATGCCTCCTTGCAGTTTTCCTAAGGCACGTTTGTGCAGACGAGCAGGGACCCTGGGCATCTTTCTTTTGGTGTTTTCAGAGTCAGTAGAGAGGTCTCTTAAGTGTTCTTAGTTTTTAGAACTGTGACCTTAATTGCCTACCATCTGCATGCTGTTAGGGTCTAAACGACAATTCCACAGGTGCATGTTCATTGACTGTTTATGGTTCTCTGAACAAGCATGAAAAACATTGTTTACACCCTTTACAATAAAGATCTGTGAAGTCATTTGGATTTTTACAGAATTATCTTACAGGGTCCTGAAAAAAGGACGTTTTATTTTTTGCCAAGTTTACATACTCTTCAGGTTGCCATAGCGAGGATAACGAGTAAATAAAAATCTCATACCCTCTGAAAATCGCTGCCGATTTATTAAGTGCGTCCGTAACCTATCCAAAGTAGTGCTTTATAAAGTAATATTATCAACATTTAGATAATATTGATTTTAACTGACGAAATTGTAGGGATAAGATTTGCACAAAGATTAAAGAGTGTGTCGATGACTGTGTCTGCTTTTTTTTTATGCAGGATTTACAGAAGATAGAAGATCGCCTCAGAGGAAGACTGCTGCCAAGCCCACATTTCCTGGCTCTGGAGGTAACAAGTTTTTGATACATACAACGGTGTGTGAATTTTCTGATGGTGTCTTACATCACAGGTTCACGTTTCCTTTTTTTTGTAGCTAGTCTGTTAACAGCTCTTATAGCTCTTGGTCAAGGAAAATTGACATGATGAGGAAGGAACACAAACACAGTTTCAGTTGCAACTGAAGACAATTTCATAATATTACATTCAATTTGCAGTTTATTGGAATTAAGTTTTAAACTTATAAATTCAATTTCAAATTATGCTATTCAGGTTCAGTTTTTTAATGCAATTATTCAAGTTGAGCAATTCAAATTCGGATTCTACTGAAACAAATATCAACCCTTAATGTAAGGCCATCTGTCCGCCAATTGAAGCTCAACAGAAGATGGGTAATGCAACAGGACAACCCAAAGCACTGAAGTAAATCAACAACAGACTAGCTTCAGCAGAAGAAAATACTCTTTCTGGAGTGGCCCAGTCAGAGTCCTGACCTCAACCCGATTGAGATGCTGTGGCATTACCTCTCTAACACCTCTCTACTTCTCTGACACACTAGAGCCTAAATTGGGATTTATACTTCTGCGTCAAATTGACAGCAGAGCCTACAAGTAGCCCCGTACCCTACGCCGTAGTCTGACGTGCACATCCTCAAAAATGTAACTACACGTTGGGGCGACGTGGACCATAAGAACTGTGATTGTTCAGCTGGGTAGCCCCGCAATGGCTCCGAGCCGACAGGAAGTGCTCCATGCTTTGAAGTAAATGTCACTAGCGGCCAAATGACTCGGTTCACTATCAGAATGCGATCCGTTCATACAATAACATTTGAAAAGTCTATACCTGCCGATGTATATAATTTTACCCCCATTCAAGTTAGCCGAGCGCTAAACCGGAAGTTAGCCTGCTCGGCCGGCAAAAGTCGACACAGTGGACGCTGTAGTGCTACTGCCAACTAGAGTTTGGTGGTGTAATTGCAGAACGACAGAGACACCAACGCACAAGTATAAATTGCACTTCAGTCCCTCGCTTCCGCTTCCGGACCGTGGGAACTTTTTTCGACAAAAACATGTATGGTACTCAATGGTGAGAGAAAACTTTTTTTTTTTATCCTGTTTGAACTGTGCTCTGAATTACACTTATGATGATTGTCAATTTAAAAGATAATTTTTTCTGTCAAGAAAGTTGCAGTTTGTCGAAAAACAGTAAAGTTACATGTTGTTTTGTGTGAAAACCGTTCAATGAGCTACATCTGTCGTCTCGCACAATATACGTCACCAACATGTTAGCGCGGGAATGCTAGCTATCATTCACTGCTTGGTTGCTGCTAGCTAGATAACTTGGCTATGTTCCACACCGAAATATATGTTACCTGATGTGTTTAATCCAACGACTCTGTCCTTTTATCACATCATCTACACATATATGTTCGGTGACGTTAGCTTCAGTCATTGAGAGAAAAAGTTACGTCACATACGCAACTTTAGGGTTTGTGGTCTTTGTAATAACGTGTTTTCACAATCTTATACCTCAACAGTTTTACATCAAACTGCAGCTTTCTTGACTTTTAAATGTACATTTTAAATTGACCATCATCGTAATTCAGAGCACAATTCAAACAGGATCAAAAAATTAGTTGACTCTTGCCATTGACTACCGTACATATTTTTTCCAAACTAAGGTTCACCGGAAGCGGAGGGACTTGGGCTCTCTATTAGGGCTCTACAATATGACCTAAAATCACGATTAATTGAACATTTTACCTCGATAATGAACGATTGTTTTGTATTTGCTTTTTGCCCTCGTAGTTCACTGACAAGGTTTGTACTGTTAATATGCTCAATAATATCAGCACGCTGTGCTGACAGGGCAACGCTTGGCTAGCGTTTCATTCTGAAAAAGGACATTGACGTGACAGAAAACAGTTTTAACAGCACCGTTTTTTTGATTTTTGATTACTTTTCAATCAATCGTCCAGCCCTACCAGATATCCCAAGAATACTGCTGAACTGAAACAGTTTCTAAATCAGATCACATTTTATGACCAATTTGTGTAAAAATCCAGGTAATTCCAAATGGGTCACATACTTTGTCCTGCAACTGTATTGTTTTACTTTTCTAGACAGGATATTGGGCATCTGTGGAAGAGTCTCTACCAGCTTGGGAGCACTTCCTCCTGGGTAAAGGCCCACACCCTACTGATGGTGTAGGACAGCCAACCAGGAGAGCCAAACAGAAAACCAGCACAGCGAAAGACCAGGGCCTGCCTCCTCACCCAAAACTGAGGACAGCTCCATAGTTGAGCGGTGATGCTGATGATGCCACTGTAGCCTGAAAGATATCTTTGACGGTCACATCATACTGATGATCACAAACCTTGTGATTCAAATATCTCATTCAGAACCTCCTTCATGACCGTCCTCCCAACCAGGGTCGGAGGCTTTGGTGAACAGCTGTTTCTTCCAGGAATGGAAATTGATTCGTCGATACTGAGATTTAAACACTATTTAACCAACTCACCGAAAAGAGAGAGAGAGAACTTTATTCACTGTTATTTGTAGTTTACGTTCTATCTGTATTTGTAATTTTGGATTTTGTAATTCATAACTGATACATTGAATGCTCCTGATTGGATTAATCTTGTTATGTCATATTTAAATGTAAACTTTTTTGATTTTGTAGCAAACTGCCTTGGCAACATTGTTGAAATGAAACCTTCATGCCAAAAAAGCACACTGCACTGAGCTGAGCAGGAGAGAAAGGCAACAAGAAAGAAAGAGAAAGGGAGGGAGAAGTAATGTGTGCATGTGTTGGGCCGAGCGAGAGAGAGAGGGAGAGTGCATATTGACAGAGGTGAAACATTTATTTGATAATTATTTGATGTCATTCTGTGGTTTATCATTGAAGTGTATAAAATAGGGCTGAACCTAACCATTATTTTTAATATCTAATCACTAATTTATTGATTTTTTTTTTTTATATATTACTATATTAATATAACAATAAATGCTTCCAAAATAAATATAAACTTGTCTTATTAATAATTCAATATTGTATTCAATCATCCTGAATAAGAGACACATAAATCACATTAGAATAATGATAATAGTAGCATATTTTAAAATGAGTGTAATTTCCAAGTCCCTGCTGTGTTATGATGATAATAATAAAAACAAACCCTATGTGTCGGATGCCTGATCAGAAAAATACTGGACCTGATTTATTTACTGAGATAATCCCTGGTATTGTATCAGTGTGTGGGGTAAAGAAATTAACTAAAACGTTAGATGGCGCTTGGTGTAATGTTACCATGACATTAGGGGTGCAGAAATGACTTTTAACATGGAGGTACTTTTAAACATTTAGACAATTAATTTCAATTGACTACAACTAACTGAAACACACTCCTCGGGTTGATCACCCTAATATATTGAGCTTGTGCGGGGACAAAAGTAAACAGTATTTGCTGCAATCTTGACGAGAGTTTACAGAGGAACGTTACCACGTTGTTGGCTCTAAAATACTCCCAAACTTTAGATTGTGGTTGGCAGGTATTTATAGCTGCAGAGAGTTCTCTGGGGGAATATCTGCTTTAACCAGGTGCAGCACTTCTTTGCAACACACCGATGCACATTCTGCAAATCAACGCATTTCTATAATTAGTCCATTAAATCCACTCTTATCTAATATTTTCTACAGCCAGTACCTGCTGATAGCTGATCTAGCTGATAGATACACAGACACGGGACACATTAAAGGATAAACCTGAATAAAAGAGTGAAGGAAACGTATCAAGTGCCTCTTTGCACCAGGGCTCGCTCAGTGGTTTGGTGAGTGAAAAAAATAATGTGAATAAAATGATATGACCTTTGCAGTCCCCAGATCTCAGCCCAGTTTCACACTTGTAGAAGATTTTGGACCAGCTTGTAAGACAATGCTCTCTACCACCAAGACCAAATGATCTAAACTTACAGTATTAGGTGATTAATGTCTGTGAATGTCTTTGATGCTACATGTCTTTTTGTTTAGTCTGGGGCGTTTGTGTTTCTTCCTATCTGCTGCAGGTCTGGTTTGATCTCAATGAGATGATCTGATTAAATAAAGGTTGTATACTTTGCAGGAGACTGAAGCTGTTCTGATGGTGGCCTGACTCCATACTAAGACACTATGTGTTGTTTTTTTCCTTTAATTTGTCACCTATCTTTACATTTCAGCGCACAAAGAGGAGTGATGACTCACAAGCTTGCAAATTTAAGTTTTTTTAAATCACATGTTGATTAATGCCCCGTTTTAATTAAATTTTTTGTTCTTTATTAAGTGCTCTGAAAAGTTTATCATAGCATATAATAATTAAGTCTGTTCATTTATTTGATTTGATGTATCCCTTTTAGTATTATTCTTCATTTTTAAAAAGAAAATTAATCTAATAACTTTCCATATAGCTAAGTCGTTGAAATTCATGCCATGGTATTTGTTTTGAAAACAAAATGATGTTGTGACTCCAGTGTTGTGGGGGCAGTAATGTCATGCAGAATAACCTGTCCACCCTGACAGTAAGACGGGCTTGCTGTCTTGTTTGTTCTGCTCACCTCCAGTGCTACTGACAAGTATCTTACACTGACTTTTCTGAGTAGATCAGTGTAGTGTCAAAACCACTAGAGGGAGCCAGTTTCATAGATAAGAAAATAACCGTTGGTTTGGGGAATGTCCACAGTATGTTTGTAACAAGCATGATTTATATATTTACAGATAACCAGCTCCCTTTGTCTCTCCCTGTGATGGCAGGGGCATGTCCAGATCAGTGTACTGCGTGCCATCCTTCTGAATAAAGACATTTAACAACACCAAAATAGTCTTACAGTTATAAAATAAACCACATGTTGCAATGAGTCAACTAATACATTTATCAAAGGAGGCTTTTCAAAATGTTAATGCAGCATATGATGTATTAAGGAGGTTTTGGAGGCAGTGGGGTGAGTGTGTGGATCCACATGTATCTATGCTTTTGTTATCATACTGAGTTCTTTCCATCTTGTCAGGGCTCAACTAGTAGCCTGATAATCAGGCTGAATTACTGTTTGGTTATTTGATTATTCATATTTGAATCACTGAATAAAAAAATTGGAAAATTTGGAACCACGTTACTTTCTAATTATCCACGGTTGTACATAACAGCGTAAAAAACAGTAAAGTAGCAAAAATCATCCCAGAGGAAATACACTTTATATGATATGAATTACAATATTTTCTGATATTGATATATATCAAGATTTGGCAATACAAAATTACATTTAAAATAATCAGACAGATGTTTAAAGCAGTGAAATCTGTATTTGCTCAGACTGTTTCACTCTGACAATGAGTGGCTGCTTCCATTCATGGGGTTACAGTGGGTGAAAATAACAACACATTACGTGTTTAATCTGGCTGATATAAGTGAAGCTGTGTGTGGATGTGTGGAGCAGAGACATGGGCTGCAGCCACGGAGGAGTGATGAGAGGGACATCGCACAGATTTCTCACCAGATGCAAAAAAAAACCATGGAACCTGCTTCTTCACTGCCTGGGTGGATGAAGCCCGCCCCCGCCTTCCCGCAACCTCAATTATAACTCCTCTCCACCAGAGATGGCATCCCCTCCCTCTCTTTAACCCCTAATTGTCTGATCAGACCTGCGCTGGGCTGACGCGGAGTGGCGGCTTGACAAACGCAATCATCCGGACAGCCAGGGTTGAAGTGGTCGGTGGTTGGCAGCTGCCCTAGCTCCTCAGCTGGGGCCCCAGTGCTTGCAGGCCCTCGGGGGGTCAACTAGCCACCGGCCACCACTGACTGACTCACTGACTGGACCAGTCTGGATTTATAGGGGCTGGGTGGTGGGATGCTGATTTAGTGAGAGGGCAGGATAGGGGGCAAGTGCTGTGAGGTCAAGGCCGAGATTCAAGGAAGGTGTGTGTGTGTGGGGGGGGGGGGGATTGGTTGGTGGGAGAGTGAGAGGGAGGATGATGCGATGTAGCAAATTATCTATGAGGGTTTTGAAGAGCACGATCTGGAGCCCTTCCAAATGACTAGCTCTGCATTATGTATTCTAATGGCTAAGGCCCCAGGGTGCGGGAACCCGAGTCGCTGCTGTTGTCACTGACCAGACCTCGTTTCATCCTGCCAGCCACAGATGACAACAATGACCCCTCAGACAGCAGCCTAGCTCTCCTCCAGCCCTCCTCTGTCTCTGGTGGTGTGGCGTGAATCCGGTGCCATACGATTATGCAACGCGTATTGAGAGCACACTGATAGGCCTGACCGATAATTGGCTGTGCCCAAAGCCGTGCAAATGGTTAAGTGTCGACTCCAGTTGATTGGATAATGGGTAATTGCACGCTGCATTTCATTCAGTGACATGCTGCTGGTATAGCAGGGGCAAGTGGAGGGGAGGGAAAGAATGGAGGAGGGAGAATATTTTGGCATGCTGTGTTTTTACAGCCTGTTATTTCACACTTTGAGTCTGTTGCATTTGTTTGGATCTCGAGCCCGGAGAGATCACAGATTTGTATCAACTGCTGACGCTATTTAAATTGCAAATGACATACTATTGTTGCTGAAGAGTAATTTTTTTTTAATTTTCACTCAGAATTCCGATTTCACAGATCAGAGCGGCTGCTGAATGTTGTGCCTGGTGGGGTCGTTTGAGGCTTCCCTCTGACCCTGTGCGAGCTTGTAAGTCCTGAGCCTCTCCTTTGATCATGACATGTCACGTCCACTTAAGAGCCCAGGCTGCCGTCTCTTTTTCTTTTCCCTCACAGAGGCCTTGAATGTTGTCATGTTGTCTCACATTAAATAGAAGGCTTTATGTTTTACACTAAGAGGAAGTAACACTGGCCTTAAGGTAGCCTGGCACCACTCCACGTCAACTGCACAGGCACGAGTGTAACATTTCCTCTTTTAGAGCCCCCAACTTCACTCATGTCACTGTAATCACATACCTTTCAGCTCTCCTATAGCTCAGAAAACAGAAAAGGCCTTTTTCAAATGTTGTGCACTTAGGCAGAACCCAGCTTTCTGGAGCTACTGTGAAAATTCTTCCCCAGCTGAACATACTTAAGTTGCATTATTGCTCTTAGAGAAGCCCAGTGGGGGGATTGTGCTCGCTGAATTCCACGTTAGTCACCGTATTGATTGTGCTTCCGCGGATGTCTTTCTGCCGTCACCGGGTAGAGTCAGAATGTGCAGTGCTATTCATATCGACTGATGGATTAAGTGGGCAGCTGAAAGGACACGTATGAATTTTGTGTTTGTTTTGTGCCTTTTGTTGATATTGATTCTGGCTTGGCATGGCACCACCTTGTTGTGTTTGATTTTTAATGAAGTCCTTTATCATGCTCTAATTAGTTTACTAGTCAAAGAAAACACTGACATTGGTTCCCCAAGAAAAAGCACACAGGTTATCGCTCTCTGACTGTTTGGGTTTTTATGCTGCAGTGCACTGTAAAAAAAAAAAAAATCTTTGACTTTTAGGGCAGGGAGGAACATCTTCTCCCACTTGTGCCTGTTTGGTGGTAATATATAATATATCTTTCCCACATTAAATTAAAGAAGATAAAATTTGGGCACAAGCATATATTTAGGTGCATATTATATAGAGTTAAAGTGGTTAAGTAGGGAAAATACTTGCACAGCCAGTTGCCCTTTCAGTGCAAGTTGTCACATTCTATTTTTTGTGCCCCGATGACAGACGTGCTAATAACATTTGATTTTTACCACTTATTTCCCATAACCATGATTTTCCCCTTACTGTAACCATAGCATAGTTTCCCTGTACAGATATTGCGGAAAATACACTTTTAGATTTTAACATAAAAAACATTATCATTGAATGTAATACAGGCTTATGCAGAATCATCTAATATCAAGAATCAGTCTCACACACAAACATTAGCAGCTAAAGCAATGTGGACTCCATACATCACTTCTTGCTTTGGGTCTGTTATGTATGTTTTGGGGGGGGGGGGGGGGGTTGTTCTCATTTTAAACTGTCATGTAAAGCTGAAGTCATTTGTCAGTTACTTAATTAGTTGATTGACAAAAAAACAATCCATAAGAAAAACAAATGTGGAGATTTACAGCTTTTTTACATAACTGTAAACTCAATGCTTTTGGGTGATTCGATCACACTAAATAAGCAGTGGAGACATTTGTTTGCGAACTGGGAACTTAAAAAGGACATTTGTCCTAATGCATGATGTTTTTATAGTGGAAATTATTAATCAGCGGATTAATTAAGAAAAAGGACGCTAACTGCAGATTTAGTCTCACGTGTTTCTTGCTCTGCAAGTATTGATATGTTGCCCTAGCATGACTTATGTGTAATTGATGGCTAAACATTTTAGCTTTACAGTATATATGAACACAGCTGTCCTCTTAACTTATTTTTGCAAAATACAGCATAGAATGAATCAGTATCAACTTTATTGGCCAAGTATACATACAAGGAATTTTACTTATGTTTCAAGACATAATAGTGCAATTCTTTCTTAAGGCTTAAAGTGATGAATCTGGCTAATGTTTGTGTGACATAGATCCACTGTCTCACTGAGTGAATTCATCTTAGTTAGGCTGTTGTTGTCTTAACCTGGCTAAACTAAATCTAACATCAGTTATCCTGGGTAATCAGTTTCAAGTAGATGGTTAATTCCTGTGTTTTACAAGAGCTTGGGCTCAGGAAAAATGTGGGTTTTACAACAAACTAATCACAGATGAAAATGAGAGTACAAGTAGAAAATTTATTAAGAGACGAGACTAAACTGTTGATCCCTGAGGGACACTTTTTTTTCATTGTACTAGCAAAAGAAGAAATCAGTGAGCTAAAAAGTTTTAAATACATCTACAAAAGCTCAAAACTACACATTTTGATTCTTACAACCACGAGCCCACCTGCAGAGAGGAACTTTTGTCTCCCCCTTCTGACAGTAAGAGAACTTACACAACACTGTTGACAGGCTTATGATGTATAGGATAGGCTTAAACAGCATTGTGTGAACTCGTTTGGCAAGAGCTTGAATGTAACAGACGTTCATTTAAATAAAATAAAAAAAGCCCCACACTCTAGTTTCAAGTTTAAAAAAATTTGCTATATGGCTTCAGTCACTTACCTCAGTCTTCCCTTGGTATTAAGCAACATTTAAACAGTTTCAAGGAAAAGCATTTAAAACGTTTTTTTTGTTTAGTTTTTCAGAGTGAATGCTCATCCTGGTGTGACCTCTGTTTGTTGGCCAGCATCATGTAGAGATTCATTCAGTCTGGGGGGGGGTCTTTTAATTGTGTAAGCCAGCAGAGTGGTTCATCATTAACAAGGTGGCCTAAAGTGAAGGAGGAGAGGACGTTTCCCAGCAGGGCCAGGTCAGGTCAAAAGGATTAGCAGTGGCACCGGACATCCCCGAATCAACTGATCCTCCCTAACAATGACACACTGCTTTAATGCCACTAGAAAAGGGCTGAGTGCAGCCAGAGCGTGATGGAGAAAATGGCTCATTGGTTTGCAGAAGGAGAAGATCAAATTAATTTGCTTGTAATAAGCTGGACAAAGAGAGACATATTTGAATAGATGCTGTTGTTGTTTTTTATTGATAAATGGGACACTATTAGTGTTTCGTACAGTTCTGGTGTCCAATAGCACACCCAAAAATAGTTATTGATTTTGTTATGGCACCCAGTACAACCAATATTGTCTCCCAGTGCCAAAATAGCTGCCCCAGCGAGTGTCATAAGTCTCTGACATGGTGAATATGATTTCATGCATACACATACATTGTTCCCTGGGATTCACATTGGGTACTGGGCCAACTGTGTTCAGTCAGCTGCTGGTTTAACTTCAGAACCAAAGTAGACCTATACAGTCCAAGCAATACTGTACATAAGGTTAATGGCTCAGCATCCATCTATTTGCAACAGTTCTCACATCCTGATTGTTTCTGTGGCTTTTGCTGTCTTTAACTACGCTTCAAACCAAACAGTAACAGACTATGAATCACAGCTGAGCGGATCATGATTCAGTATAGTCAGTTCAGTTTGTAGATTCATTTGTAGGCCGACATGTGCTGCACACCTCTTGTCAGAACAAGGCTTTTCCATCTCCATGTCAGCAAATGCACAGGAGTTTGTACATTTGGAGATGTTTGCGTGGCTGTTGTCTTTTGTATTCTTGCAAGTATGTTTTGTATGACTTTCAGCGTGGCAAAAACATCAAAACAACAAATGTGGTCAAACCGATCGATTAATAAGATCTTTAAAGAAAAACAGGGTGCTGCTGACTGCAGAGGGTGCAGATTAATTTCTGGCGAGCAAATTATGTGATTTTCTTTTTTTACACATTCTCTGTGGTTAGCCATAAAGGCCTTTTCTGTGTAAATCTGCGCAGACGTTTTACTTGATAGAATTAGAATTTCCTCAACTGTCTGTGGGGTCTCCCAATATGCAAATATAGTTCTGTGAAAATATAGATTTAAAAAAAATAAATGTATCCTTTAGAAAACGCTATATAAATTATTTAACTATAAATTACTTCTCACAAAAACTGAATTAATTAAATGTGGTAAAATGCACAGTAAGCTGGGATAGAATTATATCATAAATGTGCAAACAATGAATTTCAGAACACAACTTGCTATGCTCTGATATGTTCTGATGACCTGTAATGCACTGTAACTTTGGAAAGCATTTAGGAAGGAGTCCTCTTTTACTCATACCCATGCTTTTAATGTTGCCATACTTTTAATGGGAATGATTACATGTGAAATTTCTGTAGCAGGTGCAAGAAAACGTGTTATTCTGCTACTTAAGATTCTTTAATTATTATTGTTCAGTCGGTCACTGTTTTTCATCAGTTGTTTTTGTTTAATTCTTTAGTGTATAAAACACTAAAAACAAAGTGAAAAACAGCCTTAACAAATGTCCCAGAGTAGAAGGAGATGTCTTCGAAGCTGCTTGTTGTGTTCGACCAACAGTCAACAACCCAAAGATATTCGAGAGAAGACTAGCGAATGTTTGGTGTTTATGCTTTTTTAATGACTAGACAGTTAATTGGAAAATCATCTTACAAGAACAGGTGTGGCAGTAAAGCAGGGAATACTGTATTAGTTTTGGGATGTTTTTTGGTCATGAAATGGGTAATTAAACATAATTGAAATTGTCAGTTCTCTTTAGTTTGTTTAGAAACAGCTAAACCTGGCGGGGTCAGACCTACGTCGTCCTCCTCCACCTAAGTGAGATGGAGGCTCCCCCTCGGGTTCCTCACCCTGGAACTACAGACCACATAGACAGATGGATGGCTGGATGGATGGAGGTCAGAGAGGGGAGTCTGACAACAGATCAGCGATGAGAGCTCCCTCCCTGCTCAGTTCCCAGCAGCCCACCACTTCCCCTCCCAGCCACAAAGCACCTACTCCCGGCCCGCTGTGCCCTTGACATGCCAAGGCAGGCGGGCAGGCACATCCCAGGGACAAGCTGCTCGCCACCGTCTTTAAGACATTCTGATGAGTTTTTGGTGGAGAAAGGCTCAGGGTTGACTTTGTAAAAGAATCTAAATGAGGTGCGAGTGAATACCGTGGCTGTTCCAATTTAATCTGTGTGTTCGGCTGCTTCTTGAGTGGCTCATTTCCATGCATCGCACCCTGGATTCCGGGTACATTCAGGGCTTTCTGGGTATGTTTTTAAGACAGGGTCAATGCCAGCATTTTAATCAACAAAGACAATGTCAAACTTGCTCCGTAAGAAATGTAACAGATGTGTGTTTTGAAACATAACATCTCAACATTTCTAAATTCCATTGTGGCCCATTCCATCCTCCATCCTTTCAGCAGCCTCTCATTTAAAGCAAGAATATAGCCAAAGAGGGGAGAGAAGCCACTGCTCATTAACCCCTCAGTACTTTACAATGAATCTCGGAGGCCCATTGTGCCAAAGGGCCAGTGCTTCCCTAACGAGGGCCGGGGTGGGGTGGGGTAGGGGTTGGGTGCCGGGTGCTTCTCTACCATCAATATTAAGAACAGAACAACAATCAAATAAAATGAAAACTACTGGGGAGAAAAGAAACGATCCATCCAGAAAAGATCAATTTCTATTTGCCCTTCTTAAAAAGTGCAAATATAAAAACGGGAGATTCTGTAAATCTGTGTTTTACTGTCAGAACATCTTGCCACAAACTGTTCTGTTCAAGTCAAAACATCCTCAAAATGTCCTATGAACATTAAAACTCAAACCGTCCCCCTAACAAACACTAGGTTTATAATGTTTTCATTTGTTTCCTTTAAGGACTCCATGTCTGTAGCCTATGCTGATTGCAGATTCAGAAGCTCAGTGGACAGTTTCCTCTGTCAGTCTGTTTTTTCTTTGCTTTATGGCATGTCCCACAAAATTCTTGTTTTGTTGGTGTTTACATTTAATTTGATTCATATTTATTTCCTAATAAAGTTATGCTGATCAGTTCCTGTCATAAGACATTTTTATTTACTTTTTTCTTAGACAGGCCAGCAGGATATCAATTAAATTGTCCATATTCTCACACTGTTAATATCTAGGCCAGGGTGTTTGTATTATTGTTAAATTACATAAAATGTTTGCATTGCTATCCAAATGGCCCATCACAGAGCCTGTAGGTAATGTTATCAGATGTTGTGGGAACGTTAAACTGTCACCCCTCCACCCTCTTCTAAAGAATAAAAAGCTGCTAGCTCGGGGACGCTTTAATTGGAATTTCATGTGGGCTAAACTAAGGGGAAACTGATGTAAGTTAACATTTGGTAGACTTAATTGGTCCCTTTTTCTCCCTCCTCCTCGATCGGCCACTTAGGGCCGCTGCTGAAGCTTCCCCGCTAATCTCCCATTTACAATCAATTCAATCGGCCAGACAAAAAGTCCGCCTCTCTCTTTTCTTCTCTTCCTGTCTCAAACGAGCTCCTTTGTGGCCCGTAAATTGCCTGAATCCCCGGTGATCCCCCGGCGGCGGAGGAAGCAAAAGAAAGATGTCCTCATGTTGTTGACAGCCGATTAGCGCGCGCTCCCGCTCTCGCGCTCCCTCCAGCACCCTGCCTCTATAATCTCCTCGGCGTGGGCGCGCCTTAATTAAAGCTCCCGTTCGTCAATTAACGTGTTTGTGGATACTGAGGCGGTTGCTCAGATGTTGGGAGAGGTGCAGAAAAAAAGAGTGCAGAGAAAAGGACAACCTGCGCGCCTTTAGGTTGTTTACGGCTTCCGACATTGTGGTTCAGGCAGTCTGGAGGCTCTGCACACACGCTCAAGGGGTGTGTGTGTGTGTGTGTGTGTTTTCGTGTGTTTTTTTATTGCTCCCTCTGTGTTTTTTTTAATGCTGTGTGGATAGCATTAGAAATCATAAGGCATGAACGTTATTTTAATAAAAAAAAAATAGGCTATGCACACAGAAACTGCAGATGTCTGGATTATCTGCTGCAGAGGAAAGTGTTTTGGCATTTTGAATGACATGACAAGGTCATCAGATGGAATTTAACCATACCAAATGGTTGAACTCAGCTTTGTTGCAGCTTCAGCCTAAAGGATTCCACTAGACCAAGAGGAATTAGACTTCTGTAAACCCTAGATGATATCATTTTAATTTGAATGCTACAGTAACCTGGGCTGATACAGAAAGGATAAGTCCGTTGTCGCTGTAGGCTGCCCAACTTATTTTCTTTCTTTTAACCAACTACAAGAGCCCTTTAGTCTGTTTTGTTAAAGTTTACAGTTCGGTGCAAATGTCTGTGTGTCTGTGTCCCTGGTGCAGACTGATGAAATAGGTGAGCAGGGCATTCAATCTGGCAATATTAGCCCTGCCAGGCTTCTGCAGGCCTGGCCGGCCCGGCTGAGCGCTAATTGGCTGTTAATAGAAAGAGCGCCATTTGGGAACACGGATCTGCCTCTCGACAGAATGTGTGCAGGGATAATATTGTTCCAGGAGCCGTGAGGAGAATAACTTGTGGTCTATTAACGCGGAGGCCCAGATGAGGAGCTGCGGCCTGAGTGCTCCATTATCTCCTGTTCTGATGAGCGGCTCCGGATGCGACAGTACCCCCCACCCCCCCCACCTTCCTCAATCAAGCCTCCCCAAGCAGTTTAGCTGGTTAATGTAATTCGCTTTCAAGGGCCCATGTTATCTCTGATCATTTGCGCCATTACGCCGCAGTCAAGTGTAAATGCTGCATTATTAAGATCGTGTCTGTCAATAAATGGTGAAGCAAAGTGGCTGCAGAGCATACAGTACCGCCTGACTGAGTCTATATGTGGGTTTCTAACAACACTTCAAAATAAAACACCCACAACTTTTAGCAGACTGATGCCTCCGCGGTAATAGATGTGATGTATGCCTTAATGTTGTCCACACCACACTGAGGGCATCATATTTAGAATTCATCCCATTACGGTCATGTATTTAAATAAAACAGTCACCTTAAAGCTGTTAGCTCATCTGACATGTTAACAAATGGATAAATGAGGTTTAAAACACAGCAACAACTCTAAGAAAAATAAATAAATAACTAAATCCAACAGAATAAAACAACATGCAAAACAAAGAAGAAAACAAAATGCTATTAAACAAATCAACTGAACAAATAAGAAAACAGCAAATCATAATAGTTTGAAGTTGTTCTTGAAATGTTGCTGTTTCCTGTTTTGATTCGTTTTTTTTTTGTAAAATTTGTTTCCTGTTCCATGTTTAGGCTGTAGGCCTATGCATGTTTTTTCTAAAGGTGTTGTGTTTTTGAATTTGTTCATGTGTTTTCTGAAATGTTGTCAAGTCGTGGACCAGTCAGCAAAAACCCACACCTAAAAATGTTGCTACACTCAACCAACACACATATTGTTCAGTTTTATTTTCAAACGCCTTCAAAAAATGAAAAAAACAACATGGCTCAAAGTTTGATCATAAGTTAGAACTTTTTAATTCACATTTACATTTTTTTTCCTGTGAAATACACAAAATGGCAATGATTCACATTTTAAATAACAATCTTTATTTTCATAACCTATTATTTACAGTTCTGTCATCGAGACAGATGATTTCTCCCCTGTTTGATGCCTGGACAGCAGGAAGAAATCTGATCTCGGCAGAAAGAAATCCCTATAACATTCCCACAGTATGGGACCCAGTGTTTAGTGTAAGGTGGTGTTGTTCCTTCTGGTCTGTTGTGTATTCCGTACAGTGTCATTGCTGGGACATTTGGGCAGGATCCTAACACTTATAGGATTGCACAGTTCTTTTCAAGGGATCGTGTCAAGTTTTATTGGACTGCACCTTCTCTCTGGACTTCAAAAACTGTTCAATGTGGCAACAAATGCAGGACATAAGCCAGTCTTTTCTGAGGCCTAACAGTCCGAGGTGGAATATTACAATGGGGGAATTAGCAGTATGCCTCAGCTCTGCAGCTCTCTGGAGGCCTCTGTGGCCGCCGAGAAGACATTGTCGTGCAGCTTCCTGATGTGTTTCTTCAGGTCAAAGTTGCGGCAGAAGCCCTTGCCGCAGGTGGCGCAGGTGAACGGCTTCTTGTCGTTGTGCGTGTGCATGTGGAAGGTCAGGTTGTAGATCTGATGGAAGGCTTTGTTGCAGATGGAGCACTTGTACTGCTTCTCTCCGCTGTGAGTCAGCTTGTGGTTCTTGTAGTTTCCTGGGAAGTAAAAAAAAAAAGCAATAATGACCACATGCATGAGAGGAATTGGATCATTAAACAGAAACATCATTTGAGGAAATGTCTTTGAACGGAGCAAAAGGTGCAAGTTATAGCCTGCAACTATTATTTTTAATTAATAACAATACGTTTTTGTATTTTTTTAATCTATAAAATGTCAATTTTTTACAAAATCTCATCTCATTATTAGAGACCAGAGGCTCAAGTCAAGTTTTAACTTTTAGTCTGACCAGTAATTCAAAAAAGGATTAAATGGACAAAAAGACAGCAAATCCTCAGATTACATAAAATAGAACCAGCTGTTAGGTATTTTTACAACTCGTCCTTTCAGCACTGAATGTACCATGAACTTTCTTGCAAAAGAGTGTGAATAACATCAAACCGGCGCAACTTCCTGTGACTTCAAGTGTAAATGACAGTTCATAACATGGAATGTCAGGAAAATCAGGGAAATTCTGTGCGAACATGTGTGAAAACAGCGCAGAATGTACATGTTAGTTGGCCAAACATGACCTCAACTTCTTTTCCCTGTAACATGTCTTTATGTGAATTCAAACAAATAAGCACTCCGCACTAAACCAGACAGCAGCTTCAGTAGGCCTTTACCACCATGGGATAAAAAAAGAGGACAGAATACAAATCATTCCTCAGAAACATCATCAGTAGAAATAAAGCCAATATGCATTACATAACGCCAGTCTTATTTTCCCTGAAATCATTGAAAGCATCTGGATTTTTAAGGTTAATTCCAGCTGTATTGGAGTTTTGGGCCTTTTTTCTAAATCCTTAATATATAAAAACAAAGTAAATGATGCAACTGCATTCAATAAGATCTAAAAAAAACAACAACAAATGAAGCTGCACAAAATTTGAATGGAGTGATTTCACCTGGTGGATTTTTCCCTGTGAGATCACAGTTGAAATGGATCATTTTTAAAAGGGCACTGAAAAAACCCCCCAGGAGATTAAAGTGAGTCACTGTGCCGTTTACTGGGGATCTTATAAGAAAGTGAGGATGAAACAGGCCTCTTTTTCTTCTCTTTTTGTTCCCCCGCCAAGGTTAGCAGTTCATTGTGAAGTTAGAGTCTCCTTGGCCGCTCAGCTCTGCCCAGCCTTCATTAATCACGGTTTTGTGTGTCGAAGTCAAGAAATTGTCAAACTTTGTCAAAATCAAGCGCGGCGACAACTCAACAAGAAAAGCCCAGATTCACAAATTTGCTGGGGTCCAGCAGCTGACCCAGAGCAAATGCTGCAGTCTTGAAGGGAGAATTAGTCCGTGTAAAGTGACATGTCCTATTTCCACTGATCGCTTCATGCTCATCGGTGGGCCTGCAATTACTTCTCCTCTCATTACTCTTACAGACAGGAGCAGCAAATATTGATTCCCTGCGGATTCACTGGATTTTGTCCACACATAAAGTTGAAGTCAGATCATAGCGTGGCTGCATCCCTACAGGAATATGCGTGTCCTATAAACTGTCATTGTTTTAGAAAACAATCCTGTTTCCTCATGCCAGATTAAATGCAGTGAAATTACTGCATATAGGCGAATAAACTATTTTTCCCCTCAAGTCGAAAAATTTGCAGGGAAAAAATAGCCCTACACTGAAAACATAGGACTACTAGTACACCAACAAAATATCACCCAGCAGCTACGTTATAAGAATAGATAGAGTATCATAACATTTGAAAAAAAATCTTTTGCGGAGTCCTCAAAATTTTCTGTCATTAAAAGAAGTGTCATCTCACTTGTTCCCTGTGCAGGTATTTTCTAGAAACGGTCACTACCAGGAACAGGAAGATGATCATGTAAAAAAAAAAAGACACTTGATTCTTGAAACAAGATTTCTGGCTTTGAGAATACATTTTATGATGCAATAAAGCACACGATGAAGCTTCAATTTTTTTTTGTACAGTTTAGGGCAGAGGCGCTAACCACTGAAATATTTTCGGAGTATTACAACCACTTTAGGATAACAGAAACAGCCTAGCTATATAAAAAAAACAACAACTGCAAAAGGTGTTTGGACTAATAACGTCCATTGTAATTGAGCCTTTTAAAGATGGCATCGCGGTGGATTATTTACCTTTCTGGTGGAAACCTTTCCCGCAGAACTCACAGACGAAAGGTTTGTATCCTGCGTGAATCCGTACGTGAGTGTTGAGCGTCGAGCTTCTGTTAAACGCCTTCCCACACTGGTTGCATTTATGAGGCTTTTCCTGAATGGGGAAAAAAAAAAACATAACGAGAAAAAAACACAGTTAAAACAAAATAAAATGAAAGGTGGGATTTTAAAAGCCCGGTAATGATCAAGAAAACGACGTCTGTGCGCTGCAGCTCACCTGTGTGTGGATGATCTTGTGCCTGCACAGCGTGCTGGCCTGCCGGAATCCTTTCCCGCACACTTTACAAACGAAGGGCCGGGCCCCGGTGTGCACCGGCATGTGTCTGGTCAGATTATAATGCGCGTTAAAAACCTGCGGATAATACAAAAATACCCAGGACATCATTAAGAATTTGACCCCGGCGATCTGGATTGAGAGTGCCTCAGATATCTGCTTGCATAAATAGATATATTTTAGATAATATGGAATTTAATGGGCTGCAACTGAATAGTTTATTTTGTAGTGTTTATTTAAAGTTTTTCGTTGATCCTTTTAATTTAACTTAAAAATGTTGAGTCTAAATAAAATAAAATAAAAAAATAGGCCTAGGCTACATTAATTGTAAACTAAAGTAGGTGTGTGTTTGTGTATGCAGTAGCCTAGACTACACACTTCAAAAAAATAAGCTTACCTTTCCACACACTTCACATGTGAAGTTTTTGGGTTTTCCGTCAGCAGCGCTGCTGCCGCTGCTGCTGAGTTTGCTGTGCGTCTTGATGCCGTTCTTCTCGGCGCTCAGGCCGCTGTTCTCTTTCACTATCTGGTCCAGTTGCCCTGGCAGATGTTCCTTGTGCGGGTACTGAGGTGTGGGTAGCTTGTCGGCCCCGACCCCGGCCAGCTTGGCGTTCTCCAGCAGCAAAAGTCTGTGGTGCGCCGACAGAGAGGCCTGGGCCTGCGGGCTCGAGAACCAGTGTCCGGCCAGCAGCTCCGACTGCTGGTACGCAGAGTCCAGGTAGTTGAGATAGTAGAGCGAGCCGCCGCTGGGCACGGCCACGGCCTGGTGGATGACCTGTGGTTTCACCACCCTGCTCCCCGATGTCAGCAGCGGCTGCTTCAAGCCCGGCTCCGCTTTGCCGCACACGGCACAGTTCCCTTTGCAGGGAGCGGTTGCGGAACCACAAAAAGTCCCCCTGAAACTGGCTCTCCACAACTCCGAGTAGTTCATCAGCGCCTTGGCTTGGAGGTCGTAGCTGAAGGGCTGCAGCGGAATCATGCAGGGGATCGGGGAGCAGAGCCCCAGCAGCTTCTTCCCCTCTGACCGCTCGTCCACGGTCTCCTTCGGCTCCGAGCTCTTGGACATGATCCGGTCTATGGAGAAAGCCAGGGTCTTAGGAGCCGCGGACGGTCCGGTCCTACCGCAGGACATCACCGTCCCCAGAGAGGCAGAACTTGCCATTTTGTTGTTGATGTTTTGCTTGCAGCAGAACAGGACTTGGTGTGAGCAACTCCCGGTATAGTCCGACCAGCTCCTCCAGCTGCCCCGCGTCTTTTCACTCTCCTGAGCTCCCAGCAGAAAAGACAGGAGGACACATCAGTTTAATAAGCACCTTGCTGTCACAGTGTCATGCATTTGCATTCAAATTGCCACCCCCCCCTGCAACAATAGCATCCAGGGGTGATGGATTAATGCTCATTAACTAGTGCACACAAAATTACCAGGGCATTACTGAGGTAGTTAGGGAGAAGAGGAAGAAGAAAAAGTGTAGAGGGATAAAAGACGGAAAATGTTGTAGTCTGAGCTCCGGGAGAATGCGAAGCATAAAGTTTAGTCTGTGTTGGAGTTTACCTCTTTAATGGTCAGATGGGTGTGGAGAAACCAGCCGACTGCTCTCTGTCACATGTTGGCAGCGCCGCCCCTCCTCAGCGCAGATCACTGTCTCCTGACATCAGCGGGCACCCAAACTCTTAACTAGGTGACAGGGAGACGCCCTCGTCAACCTGCACGCCCTCACCCCCTTAATGGAGGGGGTGGCAAGGCTCACACAGGCTACCATATGTCATCTACCACACAAATATGAAACCACTTCCCTCAAGAAAATGGGTGAAAATATTAGCCTATCAAAACTGTGTTTTCTTCATTAAACACGCATTGGACTGGACGTCCCTGCTTTCATTTGGTTAACATAACTTATTTCCTTTTTTTTTTTTCTTTGTTTGGGATTTTTTTTTTTTTTTCAGGAGAAAGCTGCTAATCCTTGGAGATGGGGTCCCTCATTTTCCTCGCCGGGCGTAGCCTATAGGATACTTACTTACTATTTGTATAAATTCGAGGACGTCCAACGTCCACCTGTTTATGAGCAGAGACTCCCTTTGGATCCTATTAAATGTTGTTCCTCCGTTCGTCTATTCAAAAGAAGCAATTTTCCAGACTCAAACTCTGCGCATGGAGAGAAAAAAAGAAAGAGAAAAAAAACACAAGCTCTTTCACTTTTTGCCACTAAAGCACTGCGTGAACCTGGTTTTGTGTTTTTTTTTTTTCGTCCTGAAATAGAGGGACGGATTAAGAGGGAGCGAGGAAAAAAAAGAAAAGACTTAGCTTGGAAAAGGGCTAAGAGGACAAATGAAAAGAGAGTGTTTTTTCTCCAAGAGGCACACAAGAAGTTTGCTGGAATCCACAGTGTTTGTGGGAGTTACAATGCGCAGCAGCCGCTCTTCTCTTCGCCACACGGGCCGTGTTGAATTCATGTGTTTGCGGGGCCGTTCTACCTAAAGGGACTCCCGACAAGTCAGAGGGAGAGAGGAGCGCATGTAACACGTCCGCCGAGGACGAAGGAGGGCGGGGAAGAAAAGGGCGATATGAAGAAAATGTATTTCTGATCATTATCACAGCCGTACCTCAGCCGTAGATCTGTCGTGATATAATATAATATAATTACACGTTAACCTTTTTTGTTAAGGCATAAACCCCATAAAGGACCCAATAACTGTAACTAATGGCTTAATCAATGGTTAATAAAGCAATTCCTTTTTACTGACCACTTATGAGCCATTAGAAATAACTGCTTTCTGGCAGGTGTTTATCTGCTTCCACACTATTTTTACTTTGTCTTTTTAGCAGGCCCTTTAATTCCTCAAGAAGACCCCTCCAGTAAACTGTTTGAACACTGACCTTCTGTTGCAAAGCAAATCCTAAATCTATTATTAATATTTCTACAATCACAGACTGGATGTCCTCTTAAAAAAATATCAACATTTATAACTGCATGATCAAATGCAAGGCTCAACACCAGCCAAAAGGATTTTCCATTTTGGCAACCCAAATCGTGTTCTTAGTCATCATTGTCAACTAGCCCCTTAAACCTTATGAAGGCTTACTTAATTATTCTTTGTGGGGTTTTCAAATTTTTTTTAAAACTCTCATTTCCAACATAAATTGTCTCTTAACTAAATGCAATCTCTATCTGCTTGTTTCAAACGTTTAGTTAAATCACACTTTGGAGTGAATTAATCCAACCCGAGACCTAATGTTTTTTGTGACTTCCCATCAAATTGAAATATTCTATATATTGCACGCATCCTGACATATCTGGTATTTTTAAACTTTGCAGTCACCATCAGAAATTTAGATAATGGTCTGAAGTCGGAATCTGTTTTTTAAGAGAAATACTGAATAAAAAAGTGTAATTTTTTGTTGGTGACATCACAAAGTTTTGACTGAAATGGAGCACCGCTCAACCACCCACTCTTTTTAATCACCGATGGTCCATGTTATACTGTAGGTGGAGGAAGGTTATTATTTACCTCAAGCCCTCTAGACTTAGTGCCATACTTAGCCCCCCAGCAGGTTGCCATCCTATAACACTAGTTTTCCTGTTAATAACCTTAAAAAACGTCCCTATTCTGCTTTGCTTTACACCTGCATCTCAGCATGGGAGGATTAATGCCTGTTGTCTTGGGGCTACTCATATGTAAATACGGCAAAAATACTCTAATTTGAGTTTTTTCAGGCACAATTGCCAGCTCATCCACACAATAAACATCCTATATCCAACAGCAATTAGCTCAAACACAGATTTAAGGGACTCTTCTCGCTTCTTGCCTGCAGGCATGCAAGGGTCACACATACTGGCTGGATGTGGCAAACCTTCTCCCCACAATGTTGTGGGGTTTTTTTTTCAAACAATTATCCAATAACTTTTTTAAATGCCACATTCAGAGCTGATCACAGATTTTAGAAGCGAAGACAGCAGTTTGAATCAAGAGTCTTCATTGATCCGGCCACAGTAGACCCACAGTCTCCGGGTTTCTCTCACTCAGTTTCAGTCCTCCTTTTATCCACCCACCAATTTCTTAAAACCTCGCAGTAAGTCAGAATATAATTTAGAGGTATACCTCTTAACATTTATGAGTTTGATCCGGTTATAAAACACTGTAGTCAGCATTACTAAACCGTTTTTTAAAACAATGAATCTAAATATGGTCTTATTGTGAAAACCCTGATTGTAGTTCACTTAAACACTGAACTCAGTTTAATCCATTCCTCAAACTTAATCTATGTCTGAAATCACTCCCTCAGTCACACATTCGCTACCTCCTAAATAATAAGCAATCAGTAGTTACAGTAAACAATGAGTACTAAATTTTGGACAGGTGTATTGCATGCATTACTGTAATTTAAATATATATGTCAAGGACCACAGTGGAAATAAGTCTTTTTTAGATGTAGGAAATGTTAACCATCCCTTCTCAAAATGTAAAAGCTAAACTAAACTAGCATGCAAAATATAATTCTCATCACACTGTCCAACTTTTCCAAAGCTTTCAGCCACACCTCATGGCCTGCCATGAGATGGCCAACTGGAGTTGCTCATCAAAATGGCTAATTTGTGACCTAATTATGGAATTTCAGTCATGTGAGAATAGGTTGTATAAGGGGCCAGAGATCAATACTCCTGCATATGTTCCAGTTTTTGTAAAGCTGCCATTTACAAGGTCAAGGTTCCCTTATTTTGCTCTAGAAGGCCTCCTCACAGGACTGCGTGGTCATGTACAGACTGTGCTTGATTGACATCTTCCCCACTCACCTGATGGTTTGTTTATTGTTGTTGTACTTGTGGGGGTGAGACAGATTACGCCTTTTACGGGCCTTTTCACAGATTTTGACATGTTATAGCAGAAAACACACAGGTGTAATTCCCTTTAGGTATCCCAGTTCCAGCTCTGGTAATGTGCATATTGGCTAACTGACTTTACTGGTTCATAGATATCTAGAATACATCACGACTACAATGTGAGGACCTCTGTGTATTATCATTTGGTTTATTGCTGACTGTAAACAACCCTTGCTCAGTAGACTACTTAAAAGTTGTGTATCATTATTGTGATTAAATAAAAGAAATAACAGCAGCAACAAACGAAGCCACTGGTTGAGATACATCACAATGACCTCACAGTGGACAAGAATAGTATATTTAATAGTATTAAATATTCATTCTTTCATTCCTTCATTCATCCTTTATATCATTGATGGGTGACCAGGTTCAATTACAAAAAACAAAGAAGAACAAAGAGATATACTAACAGAGAGCCAATAAACTTTCCAATTAGGGAAGATAATTTGATAAATTTATTGAGATAATTATAATGTGAAATAAAATACAGTTATGTAAAAAGCTCCAAAACTTTGCAATTAGGGTAGATCGTTTTGATATGTGTTTTTGTGAACAATAAAATGAATTATATATTACAGTAGCCTACTCGTTGGCTTGAGTTGGAAAGTGTGTCTTTTCTGGTCTGACGTGTTTGTCACACTTACTGCTGTGGTATCTCTGTTTTCTCTCCCTCCTGCTCTCCTCGCGTGTGCACGCAGACACTTCTCTCTCTGACTCTCTTTCCCTCTGAAAATTGTGTTTGAGAGATCCGAATGTCACCTTAACATTAACTAAACTAAACTTACATGTATAACTCCCTAGTTTGGCTTCTCTGCTTTCTTGCTAACTTGGTAAATAACAAAGTTACAACCAAGTCAGGTGACATGCTGGTGGTTTCTGAGGGATGTTGACAATAACAAACTATTTCTGTTTACTTTTCTCCTAAACACAAATATGTGGATAAATATTTTAGTCAATCAAGAATTTCTATTTTTTCAAGCTAGCTGTGCTACTCCACAATTTTTCCAAGGACCCCCTGGACGTGTATCCCCATTTGGAAAACTCTATTAGGCCTGGGTATCAAAACTCAATACCTTTTGGATAAACACAGAAATATGTCCCATAGCATAGCAAAACAGTTTTTTAATGGTCAGATGTGTAGTCTTGCTTACTTCCATGATAAGATATTTACAACGGTGGATATTTCATATTCTGCTTTCCTGTTCTCCTCCTGTAATGTCTGCCTTGCTGTTCTCCACCGGTGTTGTCTACATCCCTGTTGTCCTCCTATGTTGTCTCAAAGTTTCATAGCTGCAGAGACACAGAGCGTCCCCGTCACCATAGTAACCCGCTCCTAGGGAGAGGGAGAGACGCAGTGCTACTGAGAGAAGAGCTGCTGACTGAAATTACTCTGAGCACAATGCGGGGGAATAAACAGATACTTTTGTATATTTCTCACTCTCCTGCTGATGGTCTAAATAACTCAGAAGATTTGTCACTGAAAAAGGACGAAACCACTGTGAGGCATATGAGGGGGGAGGACATCATCTTTCAAAACTTAAAACGCATTGGACTCATAGTGGATATATATCAATGTATACATTGACTAAAAATTTGTTATATTAAATTTTTTTTATTTATTACTGGGGACAGTCAATTCTGCACTACCTTGAAACAACATTATTTAAATAACTGTAGATTATATATTGTTTAGTATTTACATTTGTTAACTTAGCTGATGCTTTTATCCAAAGCGACTTACAATTGCTAAGTGTGTCAGAGGTCACACGCCGCTCGAGCAACTAGGAGTTAAGTGTCTTGCTCAGGGACACATTGGTGGCTGTGTCACAGTGGGGAATTGAACCCGGGTCTCTCACACCAAAGGTCTTATCCACTGTTCCTTGTTAACTTACTTTAATATAAATCTTAATCTGTTATGTTCTATAGCATGAAGGATAATTTCATTGTACACCCTTGTGTTTGGTTAATGATAAATCCATTACTTTGATATTCCCTAGTAAGTAGAACAGGTCTCCATGTCAACCTACTGCTGATGAAATAGCATGTTGATAATGTGCCCAACTATAGCCTCACACATCTCAGTTCAGGAAATCACAGACAGTTGTCCTCACACTCTCCACCCGTGGTGACAACTTTCACTGACGTTAAACCTGAGGAAATGAGACAGAAGGGACGTCACTAGGATTGAAAGCCGGGGGGGGGGGTGGGGGGGGGGGGGGGGGGGGGGGGGGGGGGGGGGGGGAACTTAGCCACCAGGTTATGCGTAACTTGCAGGTTATGCGTAACTTGCAGGTTATGCGTAACTTGCGCTTGCACAATCTTTGCACTCAAATCTTGGTTACTACATTAGAACTTGGATTAACAACCAGTGAAGAAGCCAAGACGTTAACAGGTAAAACGCTCCTCCCATTTATCCTTTGTTGAACAAATGTTACTGTAATGTTAGTGTTCAGGGACATCAATGCTGCATGGAGGGAATTTACTTAGGCCAGACTGTGCTCCTGCTGAGTTCTTCTGTAGGCTATGACTTAAATACAGTCCGTCTCTTCATGTACATGTGTGATAAAGTTAGGGCTGGGCGATATGACATGATAAACAATTTCATATCATTTGATATATTATTTCTCTCAAGTTTAAAGGCTGATTTTTGCTGTTGAATGAAAGTTGAAGAAACCAGATGGTTAATTGTGGTTTTAAACTATTCTTTATGGCCGGAACATGAGGAACACTTTTGATCATTTCGCCAATCTGAGGCAGAACATTCAAAACAATTATGATAAAACCTTTCACAACCAAAATGCATGAGCTAAATTAAGCAAAATGTTTTTACTCAAAAAAATAAATTAGATTTCTTAAAAGAAAAATTTGTCTGGGATTCAAATTAATTAAATTAAACATTTATTGCATTTTTATTAAACATTTGTTATATTGTTATTGGGGAAAATTATATTGCGATAATTATCATTATTGTTATATTGCCCAGGCCTAGATAACGTAAAACCATGTCTAATTCCTCTCTCTATTGTTGCAGGTCCAAAGAATGCTGTTTAATTACAATAATTACTGTTAGTGCACTGTAGATTGGTTCAGTCAGAGTGTGATTTTGCTCTGTAGTTTGTCTTGCGTACAAGCAAGAGAACATTGACATCCCATTACGTAATTTAGGATCATAAAATATACTAAACTATCAATTTAGAACTCTGAATAATCGATAATTAATAACTATAACCAAAGTTTTGTGGTTCAACATAGAGGAGGTTGTCGATATTTCCCCTCTAATACAACATTAAAGAAACTAGCATGAATATACACAAACATTTATTTAAAAGATAATAAAAGCAAAACACACTAGATGAAACTTAAGTACAATGTATTTTACTAAAGAACAAAGAGATGTGTGTGTGATCTGTAATGTTCATCACTGCCGTGTGTGGTTGTGTTTCAGGCCGAATCTAAGGACACTCACTGGCCACTTTATTAGGTACACCTCTTCAATTGCTTGTTAACACGAATAGCTAACCAGCCAATCACATGGCAGCGCCTCAGTGCATTTAGGCATGTAGACATGGTCAAGACAACATGCTGAGGTTTAAATGAGAGAGATAAAATGAGAACTTAGAGCAGAGTTAACTCAATGAGAAACTACATTTACATTTACATTTATTCATTTAGCTGACGCTTTTATCAAAAGTGATTTACAATTGCTATTTAGGTCAGAGGTCGCACGCCTCTGGGGCAACTAGTGTCTTGCTCAGGGACACGTTGGTGGACACAGTGTCACAGATGGGAATTAAAGCCGGGTCTCTCACACCTATGGCATGCATCTTACCCACTGGTCCATCACCACCCCAACTAAATAACATCCTAAAGGAAGTTATTTTGAACTCAACTACGTTTAACCCAAACCAAAATGAGATAGAAATAGAGAGAAATACACATTTCCTGAGATCTGGGTATTATTATTTTAGAAGTATTTAGTGTATATTTCTTTGTGGGTGTGTTTATGAGGTGTGTGATTTGGTGCCAAATTGTATGTGTCTACTACTAACTCTTATATAAATAAGCCGGCAGTTCAAACTTACTTCTTGGTCTGTGGTCTGTTATTGCTGAGGTCTAGTTATAAACTGCTCCTCCGAACCTAGACTCTGGTCCTAGCTATGTGTAATATCTACAGTGCTGCAAAAGCATCTTAAAAATAAATAAATAAAATAACTTATGAATGACTGTGGTTTTTGACTGATATTTATGTCTGTTCATCTGGAACCTGCTGCATTAACACCTCCTTATTAGAGATGGGGCCCGTAATGTTGTGTTTTGGCTTGAAGACACTGACTTAGAGATTTCCAGGGCAGGATGTGATGTTATCAACCTTTGCCTTCCTGATGCAGTGATAGACACATTACCTTTTTATATTTGAGTTTGAGTTTTTGTTGTTCAGCACTTTTAACTGCAATTACAGAAAAACTTCCTTTGTGTGTCAAATCTTTTGAGTTTACTAGATATTTAGCTTGACTAATTTAGTGTGACTCATGACTTTTTACAGACAAATAATGAGTTGATAATCTTAGAACTTATTTAGCATGCTGGTATTAAATCAAACCTTTAGTTATAAAATTTTATATTGGTATCAATATCAGAACTATCGTACTAAGTGCTGACTTAATGTCCAGGACTCAGTTCAGTTCTGTGTGCTTTATGGACATGAATGTTTCATTTAAACAGTTTTGCCAAAGCGTTTTCAGAATCAAAAGTTTACATTTGAATAAGACGTAACAATTAGGACGACTAGCCAATCAGAAGCAGGGTCGGGCGGGTCCTGAAAAGCTGGTAATCATGGCTTCGTTTCAGCTGGACATGTTGCCGACCAGCTTGGCAACATAGACTGGAGCAAGAGTTTCAGAGTGGTGAGTTATTAATCTGTAACAAAAGTATCTGTCCTCCGTAAAGTTATAACCGAGCTCTGTCTCTACATCACAGTAACAACTTTATGTCCACTGACTGCCTGGAGGGTAGTTAGTGTTTGGAAGGGAGAGGAGAGGCAGCAGGCAGACGTGCTACAGCTCAGTGTTTTTCTACCAGCGTTTTTGAGGGCGTGTCGGACTAGTCGCTAGGCGAGCATTATGACGCGAGTTTTCTGTGGGAGATGGGAACTCGCTCTTTTTTGGGTATCTATTATCAGTGGAAACCACCGCATTTGTAGGAGACTTTCTTTGATTGTGTAGGATGATTCTGCAAACTTCTGCATGTAGGTTCTCAGTAGGAAGCTTCTCCCATCTGGTGTAGTTCTGATGACTGAGTGGACCCCAAACTTCCCTTCCACAGAGCGCAATCAGCTTGATAATACTGTTAAATATTGTACACCAGATTTTAATTGGGATACTTGTAAAATTTCAGTTTAATTTCACAGAGAACTCTACAAACCAAACCTTTTCTTTTAGTGCATTCACTAACGTACAGAAATTCCCTGACGCTGTGATTTGAAGGCCCAGGTAGGTGTAGTTCATTATGTGATCTAGGGTGGTGTTACCTAGAGTGAAATTACATCTGTTTTCGTGGCACTCAATGTCTGCTCACTTCCTTCTGTTCTGAAAAAGTTTATGGCGAGGGGTGCCAACAAAGAGGAAAACCTGGTGTGTCAAGGCGATGTGGCGTGTTTGTGCTGTGAACAGCAGAACTGACTGTTTGACTGGATTCTTGCTTGAGTCTTTTTGTCAGCCTGAGTTTCCGTCCTGAAGCACTGTGGAGGTTTTTTCAGCCTGTCATGTCTTCACCTGGCTGCCTAAACACCCCACCCCCCACCCGCCAGCTGCCATGTGGCCTGTCATACTGTTGTCTCGCCTTTGCCACCACACACATACACATATTTGTTTTATTATATTTGTGAGGAACTTTCATTGCCACGGATATACAAAATGTTCCTTTTGAAATGTGCCGATTAAGTTTTTTTTGCCCCAAACCAAGTCCTTTAAGATTTGTTATCTGCTGATACAAAGTCTGTATATTTACTAAAATAACACAGTTATTCAAGCTACAACCATGAAATTGAGATCATTTAGAACAAAATTCATCCTATAAAAAATTGTGCCAAAGGTGCTCAGTATGGAGAGTAAAAATACTTAAATGAATTGCATTTGAAGATTGTCAGTTTACTGACATGTTGAAATAACAGGTGTTGCCTAAATAACTGGCATTTTTCACAATTTGCTTAATCAAAATACTTGAAGTCCTGGTTCAAACCTTTTCAGTGGATAAGCTTAAATTCTATATATGATATGAATCACAATTTAGCTGGGAGAATGGGACTCCTGATATTGATGTGACACAAATTAGATCTTTTTACTAGAAAAGATGCATCTCTATTGGTGTTGTTAGAACTACAAAAACACTCTGATCTACAATTGCTTGAGGAACCCTCTTGACCATGTATAAAGTTATCGATGTTTCCTCCTGATGCTGTTAAAAGCTTGTTTATACATTAAATGATGTTTGAAAACATAGCAGTTAAATAGCCTTACAATTTCAATGAGATACTCACTCACCAGCCACTTTATTAGGTACACCTGTTCAATTGCATTTAGGCACGTAGACGTGGTCAAAACTCCTTGCTGAAGTTCAAACTGAGCATCAGAATGGGGAAGAAAGGGGATTTGAGTGACTTTGAACGTGGCATGGTTGTTGCTGCCAAACGGGCTGGCCTGAGTATTTCAGAAACTGCTGGGCAACATTGAGGTGATGCTTAAAGTAATCCACCATACCTTATACTTTATAATCCAATAATATACTACATGTGATTCATGAAATGGGCTATTCTGTCTAATGACTACTTTTACTTTTAATACCACACACATGCACACTTTTGATGTAATGCAGGAGTATGCAGAATCCCTTTCTTTTGCTCAGCGTGAAAGAGTGGCTATAACAGATGCTGGTTCAATGAAGCAACCACTTGAGCAACCTTCCCCTCAGTTCATTTCAGTGTTCTATTTCCGCAGCAGATTGTCAGCACACATTTCTAAACCCCCCAATGCCCCCTTCAACATTCACCCCTGGGCCACTTTTACACTCCAACCCTTTTTTATTCTCCCCAAACATCTATTTTTGTGAACCCCTCTCTTCCTCTGAGGAGTTAGTAGGACTGGCCCACGGCTCAGTGAGGTGTGTGTGTGTGTGTGTGTGTGTGTGTGTGTGTGTGTGGGGGGGGGGGTTGAGATGAATGCAGCCCAGAGACAAAGAACTAAACATCCAAAGCTGCCCTGACAACTTCACAAGGTGGCACACAGGATGTGATGTCAAACGTTATAAGATGAGTATTTAGTTAGACTGCTTTCGCCAGGGTTCTTGTGACTGAGGAGTTTGTTACCATCAGATTAGTATCGATCAAAGTGAGACTTTGTGCTCATGTCAGTCCATTAACAGAGAAGGTGAATTCTATTTCAGCTTTTGTTTGACACAGTGTAGGCAGACCTGATTGTTTTAACACTAGGACCTCCAGTAGTGTCTGTAAACGTTCCATATCTGCCAAAAATAAGCTAATGAGTCCAGGTGTAGTAATACAATACATCCCTGCATGTCAGGATCATTACACCTCTACATTACAGTTAAAGCTCAACATATTTTAAGGATAGATAATTCACTGTATTTCAGCAGGGTACATATTTCATCATCATTACTGCTCTCTATGGGATTCTGTGGAGTTACCATAGTTGTCACTGGGGACATGTCCCCACCACTTTCTGAAAGCATGATGTGAAAATACCTTGCACCAAAAAATGTTAACTAACAAATAAAAATGCTTTAAGAAAGGTTTATTTGCACAATAAGAAAACATGCTATGCAATTTAAATATAGAAGAAACAAATGTGCCTTGTCCGAAAAAAGTAACTTAAGCTTAAAAACAAGCAGCTGATTACTGCATTATGTTCCGTTATATTTTTACATTGATGAATTTTCACCTGCCAGGTGAATTTTGTTTCCCTTTATATAAATAAAGACATTTCCGCCATAAACTGGAGCAGAAAATGTCTCCAGAATGCAGGAAATTAAGTGTAATGCTCCAATTTTCTGCGGGGAGGACCCCCAGACCCCCAACTAGTAGGTAAAATATCGACTTTTTTAAGCCTTGATACTTTTTGGAGTTTTAGCCATTATCCACTCATGATAGTACTTTACTCCATTGAATAATTTTACCACTTGGTGCTTCAAAGTTAACACACGGGACATGAGGACAGCCATAGAACAAAGATCCGTGATTGCAATCCACAAGAAAAGTTTGAACCAAGTCTACAACTGAACCATGTTTTCTAATCCTCTGACTTGAAGTAAAATGAAGGCGAACATTAACGGTCCATGGCAATTTATTTTTCACAGCTACTTCCTGACTCAAGTTTCAACTAGCATACCTACTGTGGATGTGTGTAAATGCACCTTTACAGTGCTGTGAACAGTACAATGCACAAAGCAACTGATCATGTTAACTGTCAACAAACAAGAATGAGAGAATTTCATGCTGGAGGGCATTTTATTGAATGTTTATGATTGTGACCCATTTTTTCATTTCTGCATCAGTTAAGGAAGCAGCTCTACATGAGTGTGTGTGTGTGTGTGTGTAGCCTCTGGCTCTGTAGTGAGTCAGGTGAAGACAAACCTTGCTCAGGAGTCCTTGGGCAGTCATGAGGGACAGAGAGAATCTTTGGAGCATCAGTGAGTAAAGGCCTGTAGTCAGAGATTGAATTCACTTAAATTCTTTCTGGAGGTATAGAACTGGATCAGGAACTTGTAATATTTGGCAGAGAATATGCAGATGATGCATGCTTGTCCAAATTCATTTGAATTTCTCAAAACTTTAAGGTCCATTAACAAGACCGACCATGGCCTTTTTGATGCCCTTAAGGATGAGTTTTTCTGTTAACCCCTTGATGCCAGAATTTATTTACAATAAAAAAAATTTAAAAGATTAGGTATGATGCAAATTAGCAAAAACAGGCATAAACCAGTGCTTGCAAAAGGTTCCCAGGTATGTATTGAATATATAACAGGCATTGGGGAAACACATACGCTATCTCAGCTGCAGTCTGAAAGGAAGAGGTGTGATGCAAATTTGCGACAATCAGCATTAAGGGGTTAAGGTATCGTTGTTCCTACATGGAGTCATTCTGTAGCTTTGTAGAGAAATGTGCCATTCACTGCTATTAATTGTTTAAAAAGGTAAAAAGTTAAAAGTGTAAAAGCCAGACAAAAGATCTGCACCCTTTACATTGAAGACAGTTCTTAGTGACTTTCAATTTCAATTTCAATTCAATTTTATTTATATAGCGCCAAATCACAACAACAGTTATCTCACAGCGCTTTTCATAAAAGAGCAGGTCTAGACCGTACTCTATGATGCTATTTACAGAAGCCCAACAGTTCCCACCAAGAGCAAGCACTAGGCGACAGAGGCAAGGAAAAACTTCCTTTTAAGAGGCAGAAACCTCGAGCAGAACCATGGCTCAGGGTGGGCGGCCATCTGCCTCGACC